>NW_005842533.1:619292-643278 GCF_000455745.1 Alligator sinensis
GCCCCCCCCCCTCGTGTTTGTGCGTGGGGGGGGGGGGGGGGGGGGGGGGGGGGGGGGTAAATGCCCCCCCGACTCAGGAGGCACCAGTTGCCCATGCCCCCCACCGTGGCCTGCCTGGGCAGGGGGACAGCGCCTGCCAGGCTTCTGCTCCTCTCCCCGCTCCAGGGGGGAGGGAGGAAAAAAGCCCCTGCCAGGCTATTTCCTGCTTGCTGCTGGAGTGGAGAGGGTGGGGGGGAAGCCTGGGAGTGACTGCCCTCCCCAGACCAACCCCAGCTGGGATCTAGGGCCAGGGAGGGGGTTTAAACCCCCTTGCCCCAGCCCAGGACCAGCGCACTGAGCTGGGGATGGCCACGTCTCCTGCTCTCTGCTTGAGTGGGGAACAGAGTACGGGAAGTGGAGGCAATAGCCTGAGAGGGACTGCACCCCCCCAGGCAAAACCCATCTGGGGCCTGGGGCCAGGGTTTGCCTGGGGTGGGGGGGAGTCCCTCTCAGGCTGTTGCCCTCCCCACCATGCTCTGCTCCCTGCTTGGGTGGAGAGCAGGGGTGTGGTCACACCCCAGCCCAGGACCAGTGCACTGAGCCAGGGAAGGGGTTTTAAACCCCCTGCCAGGCCCTGGACTCCAGCCAGGGTTTGCTGGGGGGTGGGGTGGGGGGGGGGAAGAGTAGTCCCTCACCCCCCCACCCTGCCTGTTCTGGTCTAGTGGTGAGTGGGGAACAGCCTGCCAGGGGCTGCCATGCCCCTGCCAAGCAGACCCTGGCTGGGGTCCTGTGCTGGTGGGAGAGGGGGTTAACCCCCCTCCCTCCCCTCCACCTGAGCCTGCCGGCCCATGCCCCTGCCATCTTCACTCCAGCAGGGACCCCCCTGCCAGCAGACCCAGTTGCGGTTCCCAGGCTGTACCAGAAAGCCCCTCCAATACTGAAAGATCGGAGGCAGAAAGAGAAGCGAAGGCTGGCTGCAGGTAGGACTGAACAAACCTTGCATTTTCACAAAAGCATTTGCCATTTTTCTTCTAACACTTTAAGGAAATTAACACACTTTAAAAGTCACTCACTTTATTTTTGGACACAAAATGTGCTTAAAAAGTGAACAGATTTACTACTGCCATCTTGGAAAAGTGCCTTACTCAAATCATACTAAGAAACATTCTCAGGCTAATTCCATAGCAGTGAACAGACATGCTGTCATACTACATGTGGTCTTATTGCTTGTGTTATTGAAATGCAGCTAGCGTTACAGTCTAATTTATAAGAAGTTTTGCCTGAAATACACAGGTGCATGCCATGCTTCTTTGACAAAACTGTTGTCAAAAAGACTAAACCTAAGACCTTTGCTGTCTAGTACTGTGGGGCTCTGCAGAGTAAGCTCAGTGTCCAGGCACTGCTGCTATGACAACTTCAACATTGCTTTTATAAAGCCTCTCTTGTGGCCCTTGCGTGAAACTTTTATTGAAATGCCAAGGATTTTACAAGCCTAGGCCAAGTGTCCAGCTCATTCAGTAGTGTGGCCATTAACTTTAAATATACTGGACAAAGATTTCACTCCCAAATGCATGGTTATAATAGGCTGAGGGGAGACAGTGACACAGGTTTAAGCTGAGGTAGAATCTGCCTGAAGATTTTAGCTTATGAAACCATGAGCTGTCCAAGCAGGGGAAATCATGTATAATGCATGAAGACTGAGCTTTCTTTTGAAAGTTATGGGCTGCAAAGTCTGATATTCTGCTTCATCTTGACAATGAAATCCTATCCCATCCACTTACCACCTTTAGGACAGAGCACAAGACCAGCTCCCCCAAAACACCACAACAAAAGAAAATCCTGTGTCACAAGTCAAACGGGTCACTTTTGGCAAGACATTGCATTTACTGTTACCTTCAGGGCCAAAAATGGAAAAAACCAACAAGCTGGTAATCTAATGGATTGCTGTAATTGCCTTCCAGTAAATAGCCCTGCTGTGATTTCTTCCTTGCAAGATACTGGAAGAAAGAAAAATCCCGGAAAATTAATTGGATACCCATGATAGATGAGAAAAAGAATGCTTGACATGGCAAGTCTTAGTGTTTAAAATGGTATTTTCAATCTGGGCTCACTCATATATAAAGTAGAAAGGATCCCAGGCACTCTAACTCTTTTACAGCTCACATATTGTAGTCAGGCAGCTACAGTTAATATTCATTTAACTTTATTACAAAAATTAAGTGAATGCAGTGATGGATAAAAGAATAGCTATGAAGAAAAGTATGGAAATAACAGGCCTGGTGAATATGGCAAGATTGGCAGTTCTGGAAACAGAAGCTTTCACAGAACGGGCTTTACAACACAAGTAGCAGCACCGCAGTTCTACCTCTAGAGTTCAGTCTTCGTTAGCCTATTCATCCATGAGCCTCTACTGAGGTCATCACATAGTGCTGATTACTATTTACTTTTGATCTTTAGAGGCATTAGTAACCAGGGTGTTTAATCTAAGTATTGATGCCAAGGTGAGTAAGTGAAACCATTAAGCACTACATAGGGCAACCGGGTAAGACAAACCTTCCACAGGGCAGCTACTTACACAGCAGACTTATACATGTGAACCAAGCTCAGAAGAAGCCAAGACACTCAAGCCTGATTCTGATCTCTGTTATACCTGTGTAAATCTGGAGTGAACACCAGTACAATCAGTGTTATTACTCTAAATTGTAACTAGTGTGACATCAGAATCTGCACTCTGTGCAGGTCCATTTATATTGATGGTCTCTGGAAGGTGCAAGGGAAGGGATGGGAAAGTCCCTAAAAGATTTAGGATACCACAGTGTGTGTGTCTGGGAGGAAGTGGGGCAGGGGTCTGGATAAATAAAAAAGGTAACTTCCCTGTTAGCAAGTTCTGTCCCCAGACTTAAGGACCCCCAGTCATAAAGTGACTTCTTTCCCAGATAGTAGCACCCTGTATCCTTATGGAGACAGCATTTGGTTTGGGTAATTCTCTTATCACTGATAGTGTAGCAACTCTTCCCAGCGGATAGGCTGAGAAAACACCTCTCTCTCTAGCCACAGTTCATAGGAGTAATGGAAATCCTCAGGGAGCTCCAACCGCTGTCCAAGCACGCTCTGCAAGCAGTTGTCCACGGGCGCAAACTCAGAGTCCTGTGGTTTATCGTATCTGCGGTTATTGAAGGCTTCGATGTTGGCTCTTAGCGTGCATTCTTCAGCTTGGAAATCCCACGGTCTGGCATCAATATCTGCACACACAAATACGAGAAAATCATTCTCTCTCTCTCTGACATGGCATAAGGTTTAGCAGAAATAGAGGGTTGTGACCTCAGGATAAAGCGATATGGCTGAGCTGGTCAAATTCACAGCAGTGACTGCAAGAGTTTCTTCCAAACCAGTTCATGCATACATTAGAGGTTCTTTTCTATGAAATATAACGCTACAATTATAAAGCACTACAAAACTAAGCATTAAAGTTAAACCAGAAGTAAAGTTTCCTGGAAAATCTTAACTCTTACCCCTTCTGTGTATGCATTCTGATATTATATAACGCTGGCTACTTTTCAAAACAACCTCACCGTTCTTACTAAAAGATAGAAAATGAGAGATTTTACATGCATGATTAAGGAAAGTTTATGAGCCAATGAAAGCTAGGTCTCTTAATGAGAAAATTAGGCAAATTTAACTTCAGACAATGTTGTGCAATTAATAGCTGGCTGTAATAGCCATGATATTTCAGCCATGTAATGTTTCTAGACAATATCACTGAAATTTCCTGGTGTTCTGTTCTATAAGAAATACTCTCTATGGTATAGAGAATTCCTTGAACAAAAAAAAATAATCTCAATAGCTTTTTAGGAGGAAAAACCAGATTTAATGAGTTCAGACTGTATACAGAGGACAAAAATAAACCTTCTTATGGGAAAACATTTCCAGGTCTTGTCTGAAAGCCGGAGCACTTATACAGTAGACTGACAGACTGTCTAGATCAGGATGCAATGTCTGCTAAGTAGTGAACCATGCAATCAAGTATCACATAATGCTGATGCTTAAATCTCCGTCCCTGGGGGAATTTGGAACTGGCAAAATGCCATTTCCCATTAGATTCTTAGAAGTGTAAACCAGGCTGCAAGACGGGAGCAAAACAGAGAGGGAGAAGAGGATCCTCTTGTCCAAAGGGGGCACCAGCAGAATCAGCAGCCCATCTGATCCAAGCTAGCATGGTTAAGGCACACCAGCCAATGGCACAAGAAGGAGCAATATGGCTAGCATCACATCTTGCCGCCTTGACTCCCCATGCCATCACACCTGGGTCAACAGGGGGCTGCTTTTCACACAAGTGTGGAGCAAGGCTTAAACTCACATCTCAGGGCGCTTATACTTGTAACACCATTACCAGGTACAGTGACTAAAACGTTAGCTTGTGTGGCTTAACAGCGTCACACTGTACAAGTGCAGCAGTTCTGGGGGTTTTAAATAAGTTTGCATGGTTGCAAACTAAACTACATCATGATATAGTTTAGTTTGCAACTATGCATTGCAGCTATTAGTCAGCTCTCCCCCTGGGAAGATTGTTGCTGCTTCTGCCTTCAGCAGGCACCTGCTGAAGGCAGAAGCAGCAAGGGGCCCAATCCTTTTTTTTCTTTTTCGGGGAAGCCTGTCTGCCTCTCCCATGACTGGGGGGTGAGCTGCCGGCAGGCCGCCCCTGAGCAGCAAGGGGACATGGCCCTTCCTTCTGCGGTAGTGACACCCCCGGGGGCACCCAGGCAGGCTGCTAGTGGGCTGGCTGCTGCCCAGCTTGGGGTCAGGGAAGAGTTGGATTGGGTCGGGTGCTGCCTCCGAGCTGGGGCAGCACCTGGCCCACTAGCAGCCCACCCAGGCGCTTCAATGGCATCCTCAAGGCCAACCTGAAAAAAAAATGCAACATCAACACAGCTCGAGGGAGATTATTGCCCGGGACAACCGCAAACGGAGGAAGAGTCTGCTGCAAAGATCTCAGTACTTTGAAACCTCAAGATGACCACAGGAGATGGAAAAGCAGAAGCGGCAGAAATAGTGTGTCACGGACCGAATATCAAGAATTTGGAACCACCCACCCCGCATGGAAACACGTGACCAAGTTGGACCAGAACCTGGCAATCCCAGACTGGCCTTGTCAGCCATCTGGGACCGACCGGCAAGGTGGTCGTGGAAGACAATCATCCTCAGCTGCGAACAATGACAGCATGGCGTTCTGCTGTTGCTATCTTTGAGCAGTGGGTGTACCTACATTGTCCAGGTTTCTCAACACAGCCAAAAATGAAATGCATTCAGCAGCTGCATGTAATCTACAGCAGAAATACTTCCAGCTCCTGTCTTTATTCACATTAAAAAGCAATAAGCAAGTGGAGAAAGACTATGTCATGGTAAATCAGTTGAGAGATACATTAAAATAAAAAGGTAACTTTAGTAGTCGTTACGTTTGGGATTTTATTGAGCTCTACAGTGAAATTAGATTAATGAGGGTTTTGTTTCCTCCTGAATTAAGGCAATACTTATTATATGGTTCTCAGAAGTGCAGCAGGAAGGCTTTAATATAAGCCCATTTAAACTGAAATTAAATACCCTAAATGTTTAATCACCAATATCTCCAACAAGAAAGTCTAAAATATTAAGCCTACGTTTCTTGATAGTGACCCATTAATACATATTCCTTGATGCTGCAAGCACTACCTGATTAATCCTCATTAGGAAATTTAAGCACAATGGGTGCAATTTAAGCTTTTAGGCCAAATACATTATTCAAGGCAACAATGCTCCTCCCCCTTTAGCGGGGCCTGGGATTCAGGTTATTGTGCTCACTGAAAATATCCTAAGTATACAGACTTTGTAGCCAACTGTATTACTTTGGTTTGTGATAGTCACACTGTGGTGTTGTGTTGTCTGTCCCATTGCAGAAAATATGGAAAACTGCATCACAACAGTGGCAGACAGGCAGACCCCAGGCCAAAACACAGCCCATGAAGTGTGTACAGTTAGCTTATAACTGCCTTTATTTCACAGAAATGACCTGCAGAGCCTAACTCAGGTTTTCGCACCCTGGCCAAGTTCACTCCTGCAAGCTCGGTGCACTCTGAGGCGGAGCTTGGTTGCTTAATGTCTAAAATGATCTTAACAGTAGACAATGTTGTACCAGTTAAGCTGGCACTGAAATTCTGATCCTATCGTTCCTACTGGATCAGACTCCTTCACCATAGTAGGGAATAGATTACATCTTTTTTCACCTTCAGCTAAGTAGGCAGGGCCTTACCGCTTTAGCAAAATTGCCAGTGCAGGTCTTTGCAAGACCAGGTTGGTCGAGCCCGATTTGCAGACGAGGCAGAAGGTGACAAACTACACATGCATTAGCTGCAAGCAAGGAAGTGCCGCCTGCCAGTACTCACCATTGCCATAAGCCCAGTCATCGTTCATGCGGTGTCGCACTTTCTGATAAATGGCAGACATGGTTTTCATGTTGCTCTTTCTCCATTGGCGCCCCAGGTATTTGGTCTGGATCTTCAGCAGCTTCAGGACATACAGCTGCATCATGGCCTGCTTCACCTTCAGAGCTCGTTTCAGGATTGGGGCCGATTTAAAAACCACCAGCATCTATCAACCAACAAACCAACATGACTGGTTCCAGTACCTTCTAAAACAATTAGGCACCCATAGGCCGTACTGGCAAGTGTGGTATAAAAAACATCCCTATTCAATTTTTTTTCCTGTGAAGTACAGCAGATGAACAGTGGGAAAACCCCCTGGTCATACACCTGTGGCATTTTATCTTCCACCCTGCACTTCAGTTTTCTGCCATGGCACACTAAAACGGTGCCAAACAGGAAGGCAGACCTGGTCTTATTCTATCGGCTCACTGCATTGCCTACAACATGGTTGCTTCTCTCTGTCCTTTCCCTTCTAAATGGAGCCAAGCACACACGTTTAAGCACCATCTCCCAGTTCCTTGCATACACGTTATTGTAGCTGACTTAAGGACATATCTGCAAGGCACCATGCAGGGTTATGTCGTTCTGAATAAGATAGCTTGGATAATCGAAGCAGTACAAAAGGCAGGGGCGCTTATAGGCTCAATCAGAGAAGTACAGCCTGAGCTTTTGTGAGCCTGACCTCATTTCACCAGGTGCTATGAAAGGACATGCACAGAGCATGTACTGAAGAGAGTGATTTGAAGACAAGAGACAGGGAAGAAGGGGGAGGTAAACAAGTAATAAACCCATAGCGACAAAGTTAATTAGCCAGAGTGGACAACTACGCTAACATGATTATACCACTTCCAGTATCAAAGCTTCCTTGCTAAGAACTTGCACGAGTTTCTCTTCATAGCTCTGTGTTGTATTGTGAGCAACAGCTAGAAGCCCAGGAGCCCACCCCTGGGACGGATCGCTGAGCTCTGTAGCCTAGAGCAGGTGGATATAGGAGCGGGCCAGAGAACGACACAGCTCCACAACTAGGCTGCTCATGAAAGAAGATTAGAAGGAGCTGGGATATGTTTATGGCGGGGATACAGAAAGGGGAGTCCAGCAAGAGGGTGCAATGTGCATCATTATGCTTGCTGTCCTCAGGCTGCAGAGCAGAATGGGGCACGTTTGGTTTTCTCATGCTTCTGGGCTTTGCCGGTTGCCACATGGGGCCGGGAAGGAATTTCCCCCTCCTGTTGCTACTGGTGTCATGGTTTTTATCCACCTTCCTCAGAAGCATTGAGTGTTGGCATCAGCTAAGGCTGGGGATCCTGAACTAGGGTGTGCACTGCTCCTTCTGGGCCTAACCCTGCAGCTTCTTGCTTAGATGATCTAGCCCCTCCGCTCAGGGTCAAACCACATTTGGGATCAGGAGGGAATTTTACCCCTTGGTCATATGGGTAGGATGTGTGCGTGCGTGCGTGCGTGCGTGCGTGGTGGGGGGGAGAGGAGTTGCCTTTTTCTGTGGCATGAAGCACAGCCCTCTTCCTTGGATCTCTCAAACAACACTTGCAGTGGTAGGTCACTGACAGCCCTCATCCACCTGCTTCACCTGTGGCGGGTTAGGGTGCTTTTGGTATCTCTGGGCGATATGACTTATAATTGTGTGACAGGGTTATTTATGTAGTTTTAGGAATAGGTTAGACACAGATTTGTAGGGGATGGCTTGAATAGGGACAGTCCTGCCTCAAGCGGTGGGTTGGATTAGATGACCTCCATCCAGTTCTATGATATACCCTAAACATTTTCTTGCCAAGGACAAGATCTGGGGAGAAAAACAACTTTATCTTCACTTAATACCAAACAACTCTTGGACACAGAAGGCTGTCTTTGCTACAAAAAGAACAAGCAGATATAACGTAATACCCAATACGTCCCATCAAAATGGTAGTAATCTCACAACAGGATTTCTGAGAGACACAGCTCAAACCCCCATGCACCAACTCACCATTGTCCTAGAATGTTTCCACTTGGTCAACTTGTTGAGGATCCTCAGCAGATTAATGCAGGAAAACAGGTTTCTCCAGCAGAACTGGTTGTTATCTCCAGTTTCCTGCCAACAGACACAGGGAGAAGTTCAGTGCACTATTCCTAGAGGTAACATTTATGGTGGCATTTGTAGGAGTACTGGTATTGGACACTATAGCTTCTTCATCTGGGAGAAGAAACGCTCTGTTGACAAGCTGACAGATTCTGGGAAGTCACTCTGAAAATCCTGCTGATGACATTTAAGATGCATTTGGTGCACATGCTGAAGAGAAAGGAGAGACAAAAGCAAGCAGGTGAGTGGTATTCCACCAAGAGAGCGATATGCTGTCGATTCACATTCATTGTTTATACACTTCACAGACACTGAATTACAGCCTGATAACAACTGTTAACTTATAGGATCCATTTTATTGCTTATATGTATCAATGTTCCCCTCACCACAAGTGTAGAGGGTGTTTGCAGATAAATAACATAGAATTGCAACAAAATAAGAATGACAAACAATAGCATGGGCTATGGGAAAAGGATGTTTTTATGTCACAAAGATTCAATCTGGATTTATTAGATCTGCCCATGTACTGCACAGAACCAACATTTCAGGTAGGCACCCACCAACTCCTATCCGTGTAGGCAGCTTGCCTTTCCCTTCCAGGTGGAATGACTATAAAACATGTTCACATTGGGTTAGAGGGCCACCATATTTTATACTGACTTTCATCCCAAAAGATTTCCAACAATACCGGTACTCAGAAGACAGCAACACTGAAACAGTCAATTCTGGAGCAAGAGGCAACTGCACAGCAACCAACCAATGTGCAGCATGCTTCTTGACCAAGGAAGAGAGGGCATTTTTGGGTGAGAATACAAGGGCAAAACCCACATATGAAAAGCTCTACTGGATTTTAAACCATGCAGGAAGAAGAGATTGTGCTTTCATTTTTAAGATTCTGCCTGAAGGAGCCATAAACAGAAATTTTATGGATCTGTCACAAAAAGACAGGCAGAGCCAATGTGACTGGGGTTGCAATGCTTGACATTCTATGGATTTCTATGCAGAAGCTTCCATCCATCCTCTCAGGCCTTTTTTTTCCCCAGTAATACCTATGTGAAATATTTAAAGCTGACTAAAGCTACTCCAAACTTCATACAGAAATATCCCCTTATGACATTAGCTTCTCTCTCATCTATCTTCTTCACGTCCAGTTTGGGTGAGATAAGCTCCCCAGGGCATGGACCACTGCCCTCTGTTTGTACCCTGCTGAGCACTTGGTTTGGTGCTTAATAAATGATCTGCTGGGGGATGAGATCGGAAATGAGCATCAGTAAATGTAGAAAGCCATTTACATTCGCATTGTTGAGCAAGTTATATTGAAGGAAACACTTAGGAACCAACAATACTCTGAAATCTGTCATCGGCCCCAGCTTCTAGGCACTCTCATGTGGGTGAGCTTTGAGCAGTGATGGAAAGATGATACACAAGGGAACAGTTTCTGTCAAAACTCATAATCCAAGCTAGCCTAGGTCTACACAGGAAGCTTGAACAGGCAGAACAGTGTTAATGAGGTCTTCAAAAAACAAACACAGTGCCACACTCGCTGCTAATTACTGTGCAGGCATTACTCATATTGTACACAGGCAAGAAAGTGCTTTTAGCCAGGATAGCTTATTTCAACTGCTAAACACCATGCCAGGAAAATCACTTTTTTGCCAACAAAAGAAGGGTCTTCATTACAGCTTCACTGCTCAAAGGTGTAGAAGCAAACCTTCTCTAGTAAAGACTAGGTTTTAGTGGTAAACCATGGATCAGATCAACTAGTGTGCTTCTACCTAGGCCAATGAATTGGCCTCAATGGGTGGCCTTGCTTGCAAAGTACTGGTATTCTCTCATTACAGTGCACAATACTAGCTGGTATCCTCTAACGATCTTTGTTTTTCCTCTTTCATGCCCTGTAAACTCCTTCAAGTTCTCAATTGAACAGAATAAAAATGAACTAACTAGAACCTCCCCCAAATAACAAACTCTAAAACGATTAGCCATTCAACGGCGGGGTGGGTTTCTTTTCGTCATTCTTATTTTCAATGGTACAGTGTAGAACAAGCAAGTCTTTGCATCTCTCTCGCAGAAGGAGCAGTTATCCAATAGGCAATGGGCACTTCCCCCAGGAATTACGCTGCAAAACATGCTCCTGCTCTCTCCAATTCCTCTAATGATGAAAGATTAAGCAAGGTTCAGCCCTGCTCTTTTCTCTGTTTTCACAAGAGACCAAAATAGCGAGTCCCACATTCCCTTTCTGACGACAGTCCAACCAAGCGAGGTCTCACTTCTTCCTATCCTTTACGGTATCCCTAGAGGACCCTGCCTTCTGTCTGACAACAGAGCAAACACGCGCTTTGCTCAAGAAGAGGGGAGACCCCCCAACTGACCCACACTGCTGTAACTTTTTATTTGTAGGTTTTTATCCCTTGAAAATAATGATTTTTAATAATAATGATCCAAAAAGTTAGAGAACTGTTCCTGCAAAAGCTGCCATTTTTTCAGAAGTCCGAGTTGTCACATCTTTCTATGGAGACACCATCCATGGAAATGGAATGGAGATGTATCATATATTTGCAGGTATTCAACCCTCTGTGGAATTAATTTTTGCTCTCACAGGACATTGTGGAACTGGTAAGTCAGCCAGGAAACATGAAATTACTACGTCATCGACCGTCTCAAATCAGGGCATCATTGAATGAGAACACTTGTTGCTACATGCACAGTGAAACAGTACCTCACCCTTCACCCCGACACACCCACCCACACCCACAGAGTAAACTGCCCTAAGCCCTTTTTTGGGAAGCGTGGCGTACAAATATAATAAGTATATAAATAAAACTCATCCCCGTAAGAAACATTGGAACACGCTTAATTGCTGAAAGGAATGAAAGGAAGGTGTCCTAGTTTTATTACAGGCGTGTTGGCCGTAGCCGCGTTGGTCTAAGGACATAGGCAGACAACGTTCTTTGGGTAAATCTGAGATCTATTAGGCCAACTAAATAGTTGGAAAAAATTCTTCTTAGCAAGCTTTCAGGACCCGAAAGCTTGCCCAGAAGAATTTTTCCTAGTTTTATTTTTACTTTTTAAAAGCTATCACGAATGCTATTTCTCTCTCATTTTAACTCTGCTGTCTCACAGAGAAGAAGCCATTGTAAGAACCCGGGGCAGGGGAGAAGGAGGAGAGAGAGATCTACAACTCTTTTAACAAACATCTGGATATTTTTCTTGCTGGGATCACTTGATCCCAGCTGACTTCCTGCCTATGGCAGGGGGGCTGGACTCGATGATTACATGAGCTCCCTTCCAGCCCCTAGTGTCTATGAAATCTATGAAGTTACAGAAAAAAATATCCATCTAGTTTATGCCCATACTTAGGGGCAGGGAAAAATGGCTTTAGGTTTAACTTAGAATGAGAGATTTGTTGTCGAGTATAATATCTGCTATCCAGCTCAGACATGGAGCTAAGTCAATAAAATTCAGAAAAAGGAAACAAATACTGAAACTTGGTTAAGTAGGAAGATGTTCTAGATGCCATGAAAAAGGAGCACAGGATCACCCCACACCTGCCAGCTATTTCAAAGACTTTACTAGCAAATTTGCCCTTTGAGTTTCTCCACTTCTTAATTTCACTGAATGGCTCCTTGTTCTTACAGTATGAGACAGTAAGAAAAAGTCCTCAATCTACCTCTAGATCATTTGCCATTTTTGTGCAATTTTTTTTACACTCCCGCATTCAATCTCCTTTCTAAAAGTAACAATCCCAGTCATTTCAATCTCTCCCCATACAAGGGGTTTGCCCGGCCTCTGGTGTCTCACCACTATTTTCCGCACCTTCTCCAATTCTGCATCATCTTTCTGAGATGGGCCGACCAGTTCCAGCTACAGTATTCTGGATGATGCTGGAGTATTGTATTGAGGCTACACTGTTCTTTGATATAACAAAATTAGATCTTCAGTTTTATTTCCTACCACAGTCCTTCTATGTCCTAAACATCTTACTTGCTTTTTCTTTTCTTTTCTTTTCTTTGTTTTTTACTGCAGCTGCACATTGAAGAGAAGGTTCACTAAGCTAGCTAGGTCTGTTTCTTTGATCCAGTTAATTTAGAGGTTTGTAAAGTGAATGAGTACTTGAGTAGTTTAAAAGTTTCCCTCCTATGTATGTATTGATGTGTACTTGTCAACCTTTGGTTTTCAGTTTGCCATCATGTTGTGGATTTGCCTACCTCGATTAGGTCTCTAAAGGCGCTCACAATCCTTTGTGGTCCTGATTAACTAAAGTCTAAAGTGTGTCATCTGCCAGGTATCCAGGTTGTAGCCGTATTGGTCTAGAGGGAAAAGGAATCAGCACTTGTAGTAGAGGTGATATCTTGTATTAGACCAACTAGATTTTTGCAAAAAAAATGTTTTTAATTGCAAGCTTTCAGGCACAAGCACCCTTCCTCAGGCATAGGAGAAATGATTGTAAAAGTTCTCTTTTGCTCTCTCAGTATTGCCTTCCCCTTTCCAGAACGTCAGCAAGTATATATTTAGGGGCTGGACTTGATGATCTTCTGAGGTCTGTTCCAGCCCTAATGTCTATGAAAATATATTATATTAGTAACCTCTCATGTGGGTTGTTGAAAGCGTTTTGGGAGCATCAAAAGTTCTGTCCACTGGCTCTTCTTCTTCCAGTACATTACATACATATTCATGGCAAACCATAATATGAGATTAACGACACATGACTTTCCTTTCCTGAATCCATGCTAGTAAGACCCTGTCAGTTCATGGCCTTTCAGGGCTTTTGCTATTGTTTTTAAATGATTGATTTAGCCCATTTGCTAGGTGCGCTCTTTTCGCAGATTGCCACTCAGATCTTTAAAAAAAATCTCAGTAAAGATTTGCCAAGTCTTTTATAACAATGGTTCTTGTTTTTTAAAGGAAAGCTTAGACGTCATTGTTTGCAGCTCATCTACTTCACAGTCAAGCTCCTTCAGACTTTTGGCTGGCCTGGTGACACGCTGCATTTCAATCAGCGCCGCTTCTTTTGCCAAAGACGGTACCTCATCCTTATTGCCAGAAAAGAGAAGGTCCAGAACTGTATTCTCCCCAGCGTCCTCAGCAGTGAAAACCCATGCAAGGAAATCAATTAGCTTTTTAGCAACATCCTTATCTTCCTGCATCCACTCCCTTTAACTTCATTGATCCAGTGAATCCTCCGCTTCTGAAATGCTTAAAGAATCTTTTTTTCTTTGTTTTTATAGCGTTAGTTATTTGCCCTTTGAAGTCCATCCTCCTTAACAACTGCTGTAATTTATGCCACTATTTATTGACTTCACTAGTTAGATTTCTGACTTTTGTAGGGACTTATGTGGCTTAGTCTCTCAAAAACTTGCCATGAACTAGAAATGGTTTAGTTGCTGTCTTCCAAATTCCCTTCCTGTCAACATTATAGATATCTTCTGAGAGTTTATTGCTGACTTTCTTCATAGCATCTAATGTTACTTTCTTTAGGGCCTTTTTATCTTATCTCCTTTTCTAAAGTTGGTCATCTTACCGAAAATGGAGATTGTGCTCTGTCTGCCCCATGGACATCGACTTTAATTATATATTGTCGTCATTGGAGCTGTAAGTTTTCAGGGTTGGGGAGTGGGGAAGGGAGGGAGATCCCTGAAAATAGACTGCATCTATTTAACCACAGCTCAAACATGTCCCTTCATCTGCACCTGACTATATATCACTACAACTGTCGACAGAGGGTGTCCAGCAGTTTAACTACTGATGGTAAAGTATTGGAATAGCTGCAGAAAATGCTTCAGTCCCGCGGGCCAAGTTTGTGACCGAGTGCCAAAAGACCTTGAATTCTAATTCTGTCACCACCTCAGTCCAAGGCAATAAACTTGGAGGTCATGACTGACCACAAGATGAACATGAACCACCAATGTGATACTGCAGCCGGAGAACAAAACTCTGGCTTGCATCTACCGACGCATCTCATACAAGACCCAGAAAGTTGTCCTCCCGCTATACTCAGCCTTGGTGAGGCTGCAGCTGGAGTACTGCATCCAGCTCTGGGCCCCACAATTAAGAAAGGATGCAGAGAAGCTTGAAAGAGAAGAGCCACACGCATGATCAGAGGGCAGGAGAACAGGCCTTAGGAGGAGAGGCTGAGGGACATGGGACTCATCAGCCTGGAGAAGCGCAGGCTCAGGGATGACTTGGTGGCAGCCTATAAGTATATACAGGGTGTACATCAGGATCTGGGGGAACATCTGTTCACCAGGGCACCCCAAGGGATGACAAAGTCCAACAATCACAAACTCCTTGAAGACTGTTTTAGGTTGGATATAAGGAAAAACCTCTTTACTGTCCGAGTCCCCAGGCCCTGGAACAAACTCCCCGCGGAGGTGGTGCAAGCACCGACTCTGGACACTTTCAAGAAACATTTGGACGCTTATTTTGCTGGGATCCTTTGACCCCAGCTGACTTCCTGCCCCTGGGGCAGGGGGCTGGACCCGATGATCTTGTGAGGGCCCTTCCAGCCCTGATGTCTATGAAACTCTATGTTGTTTGGCATCTCCACATATCCAGAACGGATAGCATTCCTGTCCACTGTTGGGGAGTCTGGAGGGACAATCCTGTAATATTTCTATAGCGTTCCACGGCACTTTAAATGGAAATGAGCAAAAACGGCAGAAATGAGAAGATTTCACCGCTAGGTGTCACTGATAATCCAAACAAAGTGAAACGAAGGTCGTTCCGGGCTGGCTCCATTCACACACACAAAATCTGGCCTATTGTGAAAAAGTTTCGTTTAAATGCTGTTAATTTCTTGCAGTCTTCATTGCTTTTCTCTAAAAAGTTGGACTGTTCATGGTATTGGTTTTCCATTCAATACGGACTTTCTTTTCGTTTTAACCTGCACTTTAGATGAAGCATGTAATTATTTTAGCTCCATCTGCCAACTTCTTAATTTATGCTTGAGCATGAGCAATGGCTGTGCAGCACAGACTCGAGAACACTGTTAGTTCCCTTGTATTCCTTTTTTTGCATCGCAACAACAGCTTCAGCTCTTTAAGTCCTATACCAACAGTGGCCGTTTGCTTTTGCACCACAGAAACGGAGTTGCAAAGGACCTCAAAAGTCACCTATCCAGCAAAGAGGTAGGATGTACTGTTCTTCAGTCGGCTCAGCCAGGTGGCTATCTATCCGCCCTCCAGACCTTGATACCTGTCAGACGCATTTAAAATTCATTAGATGTTAAGGGGAGAGACTTTACTATTAGGTGCTCACCTACTCTGATGTTTGCATAGCAGAGGCATTCAAGAGCAGAACGTGACATTTCAGTCCAGAGAATGCTTTTTTCTTCCCTGATAATGCTAACTATGACAATGCAGAGCAGATTCAAGGTGAATGACTGAATCCCCAAAGGGTTTGGAAAGCAAGGGATGCAGGGAGTGCTGACCTGGCGCGGCTTCAAGACAAGAAGCCCGCTTTACTCCTCAACGCCAGAAATTCTTCCACTTTCCTCACCCGCCCATCACTGAGTTCACAATTTCTTTATCCAATAAGCTACCTTCTGTGTTTCAAGGGTTAAAGGCCATCAACTTTGGAGCCTAAATGACTCCTCAGCGTATATTTGAAGTGACTGTGGCTGCGATTCTCTCATGATGCTTCATCGGTAGTGTGGTACGTACGAAACCCAGGTAGACGGGGCAGCCTGCAAAATGTTCAGACTAAGAGCCTTAGGGAAGGAACAGCTGTTTTACCCTCTTATTCTGAGCAGCATCTTACAAAATGCTAGTACT
Source organism: Alligator sinensis (assembly GCF_000455745.1). Lineage (NCBI taxonomy): Eukaryota > Metazoa > Chordata > Crocodylia > Alligatoridae > Alligator > Alligator sinensis. The sequence continues at coordinate 635,574 of NW_005842533.1, forward strand.
GAACCAAGAGAAAAACTGGCAGGGAAGTCTGGCTGGGAAAAGCCCAATAGGCACTATATTGTAGGACACACCAGGTCCCCCAATCCAACAGCAGATCAGGAGCCAGGATAGAGAAGGATGGGTGGTGGTGGTGGGGAGTTTAAATACTGAAAAAAAAAGTTTACTTTAGAAGGGATGAGGGTGGGAGGGAAGAGAGACAGGAAAACAGTCCTTCTTCCGCTCCATCACACACAGACCTACTGCAACATCTGTAACAAGGATTATTTCCACTCTCCTTACCAGGCTGTCTGCTGTGAGCTCAGGCAGCTCATGGACAATACAGTATGGATAATCCAGGACAGAGATGCTGCAGGAGACAGAGAATAGGGGACGGTCATTAGGCAGCACATCAGCTTTTTAAAAATCATTACATGACATTTTTCAATCACCCCTAAGATCTCCATTCCCAGTGCACCGATTAATTACAGCTGGCATGGGCAGGACCGAGCAACTGGGACATGCTGCTGAGTTATGGGACATGCCCAGGAAGTCAGCTGTTGTTTTAAATTCAGCCACGGCTTTGCAAACACTTTCATAGGCAGAACCACACCTTATCAGAAAGTTTCAAAGGCACCTGCCTTTTCATAGTTGCACAAACTGTCTCATGAGTCTGTGTCTCTGCTAATGGATCAGTTATTTCTCTAACGCATATCTTGAGTGCTCTAATAATGACTCAAGGGACCCAGATCCATTAAGCCAAGACATACTAGCTATTAAAAAAACAAAACAACCCCCCCCACTCAACTTTAGGTTAAAATAAGAGATTGGGCAAACTGATAACGTCAGGGAAATTCAAAGGGAAGGAAGCAGACTTCGCTACCACCTCTATAGAACCTATCGCTTTTATATAATTAGCCCATATGGAAGAATAAGAGTATTGATCACCCTCTGCAAGACATGCACATCCCCAAAATGGGTAGGGTGTGATCATATAATATAATTCTTGTGATTCTTGACACGCTCAGTGTCTCAAGGCACAAAGCAGCATAAAAGTCTTCCTACTTAAAGACACTGTCAGCCAGCAAAAGTGTAGAAACATTCTTGCAGGTATTTAAAACCAAGTGGTCAGAGGCAGGAGAGATGAATAACAGGCTCAGAAGGTAAGAGAGGCCCAGAAGATCACTCTGGGCAGCACAGGATTGTTTCCGTACGGCAGATCGTTTAATGCTTCGTCCAACCTAGAACGCAACCCCTTGCAGCTGTTTCACCCCCCTCACGCTGCGCTCTCTCCGTGCACAAAGCTGTAGCTTGCCAATGTCCCCGGAGGAAAAAGCACCGCTACAAAACGGGCTATACCTGTTTTTGGCAGTGATATAGGACATGATATTCTGGTTGAAGAACTTCAGGATCAACGGGATGCAGTTGGCAAACACCAAGTGCTGGGACACATACTCAAACTGAAAGAAAGAGGTGAACACACGGCATTAATGGGAGGGAAAAAACTGAACATAAAGAAGGTTTCCTGGGTTTTACAGCAGATGCTCCAGCTGGTCTCACAGACCTCCTCTCCTATGCTTCCCATTTTGCCCTTTACCAGTAATCCCTGTAACTGTGGGGTAAAACACCACCTCATCTGTTGTGCCAGCCCTTGGCAATACCTTATTTTTTTCCTTTCTGTGAAGTGTTAGCTCTAGCCCTTTACTGAGAAACATAGTAATATTTCTTTTGTACCTGCTTTTGCATTTCTCTCTCCCTGTTAAAACTTAACCTTCAATGCCCTAGAAATATAGTTTGTAAAGAATACAACAAAGCTCTATTGTACCAAATATAACAAAAAGAGGCATTCCTCTGCTTATCCCAGCTGTGTCATCTTCTAACCCACAATTTATCTGAGTCAGGAAATAATCTTTTATTTTTTTTAAAACCCGTTTTCAGTGCTAAGTCACTGCTAATTTGGGGAAGTGGCGATTTATATGCAAAGAATGCTTAGCCCATCTCAACCTTAGTATTTCAAGTGCCACGACTACTCGGGTGTTCAGATACCAGGAGCTAGCATCCTAAAGAGCTTTATAAGCATTGCTGTATTCATCCCTGTCTGTATCTCGGTCTCCCCCGACGACTCCGTTTCTCAGAGAAGGACACGCAAGACACAAAGGACTTATCTCAGGGTCATACAGCAAGTCAGCGGAGCCCAAAGCAGAGCTAGGGCCTTCGGACTCCTGCCCCAACCTCGAAGGTAGAGCGCAGGGGTAGCCCTGGAGAAAAACACAGTGCAAGAACACGGAGTGACCAACAGCTGAAGGAAACTCCACAGGCTCCTTGTTGACTTAACCAAGGGAAGCTCCCTTTTACTCATCTAGCAGAACTGCCGGTCTTTTTTGCAGCCTCCGCCACATTAACTGGAGGGAGAAGCAAAAGGGGGCTGGCTGGGAGAATCCCCTCGAAAAGACCACGTCCCATCTACCTTCTGGCCATCAGCTAGCAGGCTGAGCACACTGGAAACCTGAACAGACTCGTTTCACACATGTGGTTGATCTACTGTTTGCAGATCAGTCACAAACAGAGTGAAGATAGTCAGGGCCAAGGGATATTCCCTGGCGCTCATACCACCTTTGTGGCCCAAACGCCACAGCAGGCAGGTGCAGCAGTCGGCTGCACTCTACAAAGCCCTTGCCTCGTATCCGGCTCGTCAGTCACACTAGTGACTCAATCTGATCTTAGCTGCTGGACACTGCATTTAAACAAACCTTAATGGGTTCGTTAACACAGAGCCAGGACAGGCATCTGGACCTTTTAGTTTTAAGTGCATTTAATTGCTGTGGAAGTTTCTGCTCTGGTTTGCAGAGATGTCCTGGCTTTCCAGATGTGGATGATGCAAAAGGCAATCGAGTGACTCCCCTACGGCTAAACAAAATGCAAGCTCTGAACCCAGGAGCCCCTTAGATCCTGTTTCTGTGATGGCCCAATAACATGCAGTCTCATAGCACAGTGAAGGCAGAAAAATGAGAACAGGATCTTCTGTGCCGGGATGAGAGAGGGGAACAAGTAGCAACACAGTAAGAGGCACAAGGGACTCGCTGTAGAGAGGAGGCGGATCATAAGATGCAGCACATTAACGTTCATAATAAAACAGGGTGGACCGTGCTGCAGGCTAGATGCTGGAGCTGTGCATGTGGGAAGCTTTCTAAAAAAGGAAACCAATAAGCATCTGGTATGCAGAGTGCTTCAGTACGGGGCCAGGCTACAGCCCAATCAAATATTTAAACAGCATTGGTAATAAGGGAACCTTTTAACATGGTTATGACACATTTTGGCCCAATTTAGACACAAAGCCAAACAAAGCTAAAACGTAGTTAGGAGCGTTGTAACTAGTTCTCCCCAATGTAACGGTAGTGTAGACAAAGCCTGAGAGAGGTCTGTCTAGCCTCCTATCCCTTTCCCATTTCTGGCAGAGATGCCATCTCTTCAGGCGGGTTATACAGGGATTCAACGTGACATATTCACACTGGGGTTTGTAATGAGATTGGAGGTATTGCCTTGTGGAAGTGACCCCAGAAAAAACACAGTCCAAGACATCGATAGCCACCTTATCCAGTGCCAGTACCACTAATGAAGTTATACCCTGGGGCTAAAACTCATCTCTGTCAAAAACCAGCCAGCAGCCGCTCACAGGGGAACGGTGCTAAGAGGAGGTTTCTCAAGAGAGACTAACCAGAATGAATCTCTATTTGTCATACACTTAGCGTTGGATAAAACCCACCTGGTAGATGTGGTTCAGTTTGAAATGTTTCAACAGCAGCAGCAGCAAGGCTGAAATGCTCTTCACAATGATCTCTTTGTGTCTGTTCACATCAATCCCCAATTTCATGCTCTGAAGAACTGTAATTCTGGTTTGGAAGGAAAAGAGGATGGAATGGGAGAAAACCATTTACGAGCAGCACCAGTGGGCTGGAGCGTCATATTTATGGTTTCCCTGGACTCACTCTTTCTACAGAAAGGCTGTCTTCACTGATAGACACGGACTCCTGCTTCCACATACAGATCAGCACCACTAAGGTGGACTACAGAAGAGACCGACTGCCCTGTCTGAAGAGTGCTTTGGGAGCAGTCTGCTGTAGGAGTTAAATTGCAATGAAAGGGACTCTTAAGAGAAGGGAAAAATGCCTGTTGAATAATAACAAGCTTTCTTCCTTTTGCCTACTGGTTTATTTTGACATCTGGCCATGAGCAGTCTTTTCTCTTGTGCTGTATTCTAGCCACAAGACACTTCCTTCCGACTCAGGACAGGTGAATTAGCACGGGCTGCTTCTTCCAGTCATAGCGTAACATGGCCATTCAAGTTAACAGGGCACAAGGGCAGATGTGGTGCAGCCTGAGCGCCGAAAAGGTTGAAGGTCCAGAGAAAAAGCAGACACTTCCATGGAAACCGTAACTCCTCTCTCATGTGTAGGCCCTGCCTGGTCTCAGAAACTGGAAATCTCTGCCCCTGTCTCTAAGCCCCAGATCACTACCATCACCTACCACTGCTGCTGAAACAGCTGCCTCCCCCTCAAGCACTTACGGCATCTCCTCGGGCAACACGTCTGCCAAGATGTTGATAGAGTCAGTCTTGGCTTTGGAGGTGGGAGCCGCAGCCAGGAGGATCTTCAGCAAAGCGATCTATACAGGGACAGAAAATTCACTGTGCAACAGCTCGAGAGGAGAAAGAGGGTCCGTTTTAGCTGTGCAGCCTGAAGACCTCAGATACTGCTAATACTGCAGGACACAAGCTCCATTTCTTATGAAACCAATGGAGCGGCAGTAGACCTCTACGTAGCTCCCCTGCAAGGAAGGCAGCATGATTCTGGGAACTGCCAATGGCTTGCAGACCCTTTCACAGAAAGGCCCCCTGTTCAGACTCAGCCTGACGTGGCTACCAGGCTGCAGCCCATATGAAGGCACATTACAGCTCAGTGCATTAACGCCCATTTCCTGGCATGATTAGTTGTCCTTCTCACAAACCACACTCCTGGTGGCCCTATAGTAGCCTCAACAGAGAAGACAGGAGCTGAATGGCTCCGTGCTCCTTTTTACCATCAGAGGTGGCCCCTCTAGGTCAGAGCTGAAGCATATTTAGAAGGATGCCTGAAGTGACAATCTCCTAAATCAGCTCCAGGGCTCTCAGTCCTACTTACGAGGAGAGGTTGTGGGAACTGGGCTTATTCAGACTGGAGAAGAGAAGATTGAGGGGGGATGTGATAGCAGCCTTCAGCTCCCTGCAGGGGGGGTTGCAAAGAGGATGGAGCTGGACCGATCTCAGTGGGGGCAGACGACAGGACAAGAAGCAATGGGCTCACGTTGCAGCAAGGGAGGCTGAGGTTGGATATTAGGAAGAATTTTCTCACTAGGAGGGTGGTGAAGCACTGGAAAAGGTCACCCAGAGAGGTGGTGCAGTCTCCATCCTGGGCGGTTTTGAAGACCCGGCTAGACAAAGCCTTGTCTGGGATGATGTAGTTGGGGCTGGTCCTGTTTGGAGCAGGGGGTTGGACTGGATGTGACCTCTCGAGGTCCCTTCCAATGCTAATTTTCTAGGCAGTGAGCTCCTGACTCTCACACTTCTGGAAAACAATATAGCCTTACCATATACTGGGGAAGATTGTATAACATCGCCCGATACAAGATCTCACAAGCGGTCTCCTGAACTTCCTCCTCCCCCTGGAATGAGAGAGACGTTGGGTACAAGGAAGGGGAAAAAGCTGTAATTCAACCAAACAACCGAGATATGCTGGACAGGCACAAAGTCCACTTCAAGGAAGCACGAAAAATGAAGCCATTCCCCACACTTCTATCAGGATGCTGCCAGGCTTATCAGTATGCCTGCTCTGGCAAGGATGATTGGGAACCAATTCTGAGTGGGTTCTTGCCTTAAAACCTGGATAGCCAAAGTATGTCCTGAGAATCAAAGGAAAATCAGCAGAGCTGATGATGCAGCTGTCATCTTTCATAGAAAAGTACAGCCTGCATCAGCTGTGGGCTTCAGCTGACAACGCACCATCTTGGGTAGCCAGGTCACTTAGGCACTGCATCTTGGGACCTGTAGCTGTTGCAAGTTATATCCTTATATCAAAATGGTCAACCCTTTCCAAGAGGAGAGTGGCTGTTCTCAATCCTATAACAGGCAAATTTGCCCGGCTCCGAGGCCCCTGGCAGGTCCCAAAGGAAGCCCTGCTTTCTAGACTCACGTCACCTCCAATCAATCCTGGTATGGACACATGTGGCACATTCACGCCGTGGTAAGGAGGTTAAGCAATAGTAACACAATCCTTAGAAACCCACCCATACATCCATCCAACAAAGAAGGAGGGCGGTGGTTTCTTACCAAAGACATGGGACACTTCTCCAGCTCTTCTTCATTCTTGATTTGTATATCCGAGATGGACACATATTTATGCTGCCAAAGACATGAACAGAAGCAGAGTAACACTATGATTGAAACAGAAGAGACACTGTGCAATGAAAAATGCTGACCCCCCTCGCCTTCCCAACCAGAGCACAGATATTCGGGTTAGATTTACAGGCGATGCCAGGAGAGGTCCTCACAGCTGAGAGACTCCATCTCCCCTTTTGGAAACTCCTACAACCTTGAAGTGCATCCACCACTGCACGTCCACAAATCATTTCAGTTAACGTTGAAGTGCAGACACTTCTGGAGCGCTCCACACAAGATAAGGGGGATAGATGAAGGGCGCTGTATCCCGTTGGGACCGAACTGTGCACCAGTTCTCACCCCGAAAGATGGCTGGCATCTCACTATTGCTGAACTTACTAAATGGGAAAAGTTATAACAGTGCAAGACGTTCAAGCAGCTTCCCGTCCCACAGGCCAGATCAAAAAGGCTGAAGGTGAAGAGAGCCATTGTATTACCTGCTTTAAAGTGTTCACACTTTCATGGATGGGCCGCGGTAACCCAATTAGGGTTTCTGTGTCCCTGAAGGAGGGAAAGAAAGATAAGTACAAACTTGGAGAGAAAATGTAGATTTAAACATGTTTCCCTTCAGAGTAAAAACCAGGAAAGGAAGTTGTCAGGTGAGCAAAATCCAGATGTGTTGGGACCTCAACAAGAAGAGATGTTTAAATGTGTGGACATAGCTAAATGCAGGCTGAAATCCTGTCCTGTGTTACTGAGACACAAGATAACAGCGACTCGGACAAGGGAAAAGGGAAGGGCAGTTGCCAGCTCTACTCCGCAGAGCTCCACTGGTTCATTCCTGACCCGGGTGGGAGAGGGCTACGTCACTGACCCGTCTGCATTTCTTCACATGACATCTAGTTATTACGTAAAAGTCTTCCAAACCATCCAGGAACAAGTGCAAGACCAGAAGATACAGCTTAGCAACATGGTGAGGGTTGCCAGAACCTGGAACGGGCTCCAAGGAAGGTGGTGCTCTCCCCTACCTTGGGGGTCTTTAAGAGGAGACTGGACAAACACCTAGCTGGGGTTGTCGGACCCCAGTGCTCTTTCCTGCCCAGGGCAGGGGGTCGGACTCGATGATCTACTGAGGTCTCTTCTGACCCTAACATCTGTGAATCTATGAGAGGTCAGAGCACGGCCCCGCGCTGGACAGAGAACCTCAGACACCTACAGCTCCCCTCGTCACACATCGCCCGTGGCTCTGGCTTCCAAAGAAAAGCCTCTACTCTAGACAACCCTGTACTGGACTGACACCAGCTTTCAGACCCTTTTCAC
>NW_005842533.1:643288-659951 GCF_000455745.1 Alligator sinensis
TATTTAACTCCACAGCAGTTAGCAAAAATGGCCCAGGGGCTGGGGCACATGACGGGCGAGGAGAGGCTGAGGGAACTGGGCTTATTTAGTGTGGAGAAGAGAAGACCGAGGGGGATTGAATAGCTGCCTTCAACTCCCTGCAGAGGGGCTGCAAAGAGGATGGAGCTGGGCTGTTCTCGGTGGGGGCAGATGACAGGACAAGCAGCAATGGGCTCACGTTGCAGCAAGGGAAGTTGAGGTTAGATATAAAGGAAAACTGTCTCGCTAGGGGAGGCATAAAGGATTGGAAGAGGTTACCCAGAGAGGCGGTGGGCTCTCCATCCTTAGAGGTTTCTAAGGCCCAACTAGACAAGGCTGTGGCTGGGATGATGTAGCTGGGGCTGATCCTGCTTTGAGCAGGGGGTTGGACATGATGTGACCTCCTGAGGTCCCTTCCACCCTCACTGTCTGCGATTCAAGACCATGGACCCAGTCCTGATAGCAAGTCAACCCTTCTGTTGTGTTTCTCCTTCCTCTGGACTGCTCTGCCACCTCCCCACCCGTCCGCCCTCTGCGACTCTTCCCATATTCCCTCTCATTAAGAGAAAGAGAAACAAAAGCGCCTCACAAGTCTGCAGAATACCAAGACACTTACCAATCCTCCTGAAGACCTCTGGCTTACACCAGATGTCAGTTTATCCCACATACTCTATTTCTTCTATTAGACTGTAAGGTGTTTGGAGCACGATCTGCCTCTTAGACCATACCTCTAAAATGCCTGGTACAATGACATCCTGACACTAGCTGGGATCTCTTATACGCTCTCCTAAGCACATGTTTGACCGGCTGACTCGAGGACACCGATGCTCCAAGCACTAGCAGCTCCCAGCAGCCAGGTGTTGGTTCAATGGCAGGAATTACAAGACTGGATTTGTTTGCAAGCCAGCTCTGTTTTCCCCAACCCACAATACTTACTGCCCCAGTGTAAATCCAATGAACTTGTGCCTGCTTGCTTCCAGGAAATGCTCAATGTCCTTCTGTCTGATAAACCGGCAAAGAGGAGAGGGGAAAAACAAAAACGCACATCAGAACCATCCCATCAGGATCCAGATTGCTTAGAAACTGAACAACGTGGACTCAGCATGCACCGTCTGCCTCTCACGTACCACTCCGAGGGAGTCCGACAGCTGGAGAGTCTGCATTGCTTCAGCAACAATGCAAACAAAATGATCTGGATTTAGTGTAACCCTCCAGAATAATTCAAAACACAGATCTGATCTGTAGAGGGAGTTTGTACAACTCATGTTATTTTTTTTCACAATCTATCAGTTCCCTGCAGTGTCCTTGAAAAGGACACACAACCTCGCCCCATTAGCCCTGAAATTGCTATGCAGCTACGGGAGAGATCAGAGGTGTCCACCGCTGCTGTCTGACAGCTCGGATCGTGGTGCCACTAGAATAATCTCGACTAGGAGGTCCGATTGCAAGGGGCAGAAAGAAGCCACCTGAATTTCCATATTTTCCCCTTCTTTCCCCTGCAGAATGATCACTATTTGACTTGAACGTTGGGAGAATATGTGGCTTAGGCAGAAACAGACATTTAAGTCATATTTTAGAAACAGGCTCCTGCCTGCTTTCAACTCAAAAAGCAGTGAACAGACTTGAGACGGCAGCTCAGCTAGTCCAGCTAAACAGCTTAGCCCTCGCGTTGCTTCCAAACCGGAGAAGTGCATGTGCCTCACCATTTTAAAGTCATCGGATCAAACCCTGGCCTCACTGAAATCAATGTTAAAATGCACAACTACATTCAGCCAGGCCAGCACTTCAGCGGCTGCCTGTAATAACAGCCCTCCTTATCTGGTTTTAGCATTTTTCTTGGAAAGAAGCACCTCAGTTGGGGTTCTTCCAGCTTTTGGATCACAGCAGTACCACTGAACAATGCTCATCACCTGGGTAGGCAAGAGACTCATTAAATAAATGGTTGAGAATTTAATTAAACAGCTCTTACAACCGTTTCCCAAGGTCACAGTCAAGGACATGCCCAGCTCTCCGTCATCAATGCTAATGACAAAGCTCCTCTTCCTTTTCTTCCAAAGGTTCTTGGGCATGGGACGCCATACACAGACAACACTACTTTCTCCAACTCCTATCCAGTTATACATCCAGCTTGGCCGTACCTGGCTGGTAAGGTCAGGGGAAGAGCACAATCACAGCTGGTGCAAGAGAAGCCAAGTGGAGAAAAGGAATGGGTTCTCTCTAGTTCAACCTGTACCTGGCTGACACTCAACCCACAACTGGTTTCAATATCAAGATTGCCGGGGCAGGGGAAGATGACAAAGAAACCACCCGGATGTACCTGACTTTGGGTGCCCACGGAAGTCCTTTGGGGAAACACACCCGCTCAATGGGTGGGCGCTGAGCTGGCAAAGCCTGGATGATCGCCTCCCGCTCCATCAGGTCCAGCTCGCCCTCGATCCCACTGTCCACATCATCGTTTTCTTCTTCATCCACTCCAGCCTCATCGTTCTTGAACGGGTCCCTCTCGTTGTAAATGTCCAAGCTGTCTTGTTTCATGAGGGGCTGCAATATGTGGAAACAGAAGAGAAACAAACAGTCCAGATCACTTCTGAACCTGGAGGTGTTTCCTATCCAAGCACTTCCTTCCAGGATTTTGACCCATCACTTTAGTTGGCATCTGGGCGTGGACAAAAAGCATCCTCCCTACATTTATAAAGGGGAACCCCTTGGGTGCTGAGCTTGCTCCCTATTCAGGAGATGGGAGATATTTTGTTTCTTCAGAGTCCAACTTTTTTGGCTTTGGTCAGCACCGGTCCCATAGCGAGATACAAACTTTGGATACTCTGATCACACAGCCCTACCAGACCAATGGCTGAAGACCAATTCTCTGGCCCAAAGCTTACTCCATGCCCAGTGCTCTCACTCCCAGAGTGACTTGAAGTTTGGGATGTTTCCTTAGTAAGAAATCAAACAAGACATTTCCAGGATGTATCTGATTGCCATTTACCCCCCTACCTGGGGACGGAAAGGGTGCTACTCAACACGCAGATACCCCAATAGGACAGATGTTCCCTTGCACAGGACCATCACGTGCCAGGTCTTACCCGCCTGCTCCGGTGGCCACGCTTCTGCTGCTGCTGTTCGATGAGTTCGATGGAGCAGGCGGGAGGCGAGGCAGCCCGCATGCTGCGCATCACTTGGATGCTGTCCTCCGGCAGAGGGGGCAAGCACAGGTCCTCCCTCTTCTTCATCTTCATCACCTGGAGTGCTTCAAATCCACCCAGGGTGAACTGCAGCCCAGCAAGCGAGACGCAAAAGAGAAAGAAGAAAGAAGCGAAGCAAATCATTATTTTCCCCCAAAGCCTGGGCACAAATTTAAAACAGAGACCACAGAACTGGAAAAGACCAAAGAGATGTGTGTAGCTACCAGTGGCGATGCGTAGGGGGTGCACGGGGATGCCCGTGCACCCCCTGACAGGCTCGCTCTCCACTTAGGTGATGGGCGAGGGGGCAGGCAGGACCACTAGTGCCCCCCCTGCGAGCGCTGGCTGCGGAGCAGGAGCGCTGGAGGAAGCCTCCCCTTTATTCATTAATTCTGTCTAGATTTCTTTATACGTCCCCAAACAACCTGTCGCTCACCCTGTATGCATCCTACACCGATTCTTCTCTCTCTCAATCTCACGTGCTGCAAAGGTCACTTGTCAAAGTAACCAAAACCAGGACATAGGATGAATCAAGCATCTCGCACTATGCCCTCCTGGCCAGCGCAGGATTATTCCCCTCTCAATGACAGAGTTACCAAACAAAAAAAGCACTATAAAATATGTCACAGCGATGCTTTGGTGATGGGCCTTCAATACTGGGACCTCTACAAAGTCGGATTAAATGGCAGAGAGAGCCCACGTGGCATCTTCCCAGGATACAACCCTCCTCAGTGTATCCGAGTCTTGGAAAGAGAAAGGATTGCACTCACCAGCAGCACCTTCCAAAGCAAGAGCAGGACTTTCTTCATGGGGAAGTGCGGAGCGTGCCCGCTGCAGAACTTGATCACCATGGTGAAAAGCAGGACAGCAAACGGTTCTTCACTGTGCACAGGAAAACCTGGGGTGGGAGAGGACCAAAAACCAAAGAAGTGTAAGACAAAAATAATTTGTCTTGCTCCCAAATGCTCACTGATGAACTTATACAGCTTGAGGGGCCTCTGCATATGGTTTGCTTACGGCAGCAGGGTCTTTGGATCTGTTGTCCTTAATTGCTCCGTCCCAAGTCTCTTGGTCAAAGGTCGAACCAACTTTTGGCTAATGCAATAAGGAGGGTTCCCTGTATTGCACAGCAATTTGCCACCTCTGGCTTTATACATACAGCTATGAGGCCATTAGAGCAATGGGTTACGGGGCAGACAGGATTGTGCTCGTCTCATAATAATCGTGCGGGAAAGGGAAAACGGGCATCCACTGACTCACTCAGCTCTGTTTTGAACGCCTCTCGGGAGGTTTTCCACTCGGGCGAGTCCGTCTTCAGCTCCACACGGATGTTCTCGATCATCAGGTACATGACGCTGAGCAGCACTCTGCGGAGAGGGCAGCGGAGAAAACCGTTCATAGTCCGCCCAAAGCCCACCTCCAGTCTCAGCCACCCGACTTCAGGATTCACAGCATCGTAGACGATGAGGGTGGAAGGGGACCTCGGTAGGTCACATCCAGTCCAACCCCTGCCCGAAGCAGGACCTGCCCCATCTACATCATCCCAGCCAAGGCTTTGTCTACCCAGGTCTTAAAAACTTCCAAGGATGGAGAGTCCACAGCCTTTCTGGGTGACCTGCTCCAGTGTTTTACTACCTTCCTTGTGAGCATTTTTCCTAATATCCAACCTCAGCTTCCCTTGCTGCAACGTGAGCCCGTTGCTCCTTGTCCTGTCATCTGCCCCCACTGAGACCAGTCCAGCTCCATCCTCTTTGCAGCCCCCCTGCAGGGAGTTGAAGGCTGCTATTTAATCCCCTTTGGTCTTCTCTTCTCCACACTAAATCAGCCCAGTTCCTTCAGCCTCTCCTCGCCAGTCCTGTCCCCGGACCATTTTCATTGCCTTCTGCTGGACTCTCTCCAACTTGTCCCCATCCTTTCTGTCGTGCGGGGCCCACAGCTGGACACAGGACTCCAGATGTGGCCTCCCCAGTGCTGAACAGAGGAGAAGAATCACTGCCCTCGATCTGCTGGCAGCGCTCCTACCAATGCAGCCCAGGATGTCATTAGCCTTCTTCGCATCAAGGGCGCACTGCTTGCATCTATCCAGCTTCTCGCCCGCTGTCACCCCCAGGTCCTTTTCTGCAGAACTGCTGCTCAGCCCGTTGGTCCCAGCCTGCACCGGTGCATGGAATTCCTCTGTCCTAAATGCAGGACCCTGCACTTCTCGGTATTGAACCTTATTGATGCCTCATGCCAAGGCGACCTTCTTACAAGCACTGATGGACTTGAAGCTGATTCTCCATCTCCCTCTCCCCGCTGTCAGAAAAGGACTAGGGGCCAGGAGAAAATCTGAGGTATCTTTCTCTTCCCTCCCTGGAGCTGAACAAGCAACCACAATCACACAACCCCAGACTCTGCCAGCTTGGAAAGCCCCTCATTTATCCTCGGTATGGCAGTTACCACCGGAGCATTTGTGAAGCTTAGCTCGGAGACTATTAAAGCATGAAAAAACAGCAAGGAAATCCAGTGACCTCCTTGCTGCTTTGGGTAAGGGTGGGGGAAGATGGGCCATGGGCAATGGACCCAATGAGTCTTGTTCGGTTAGGTCAATACCGAGGAAAAAGCAGGCAGGTTCTAGCACGGCGTTCCCAGGGCGAAAGTGCAGGTTACCTGAGCTCCGTGCTGTCTGCCAAGGAGATGGCCGGTTTCCTCAGGGCGCTGCTGCAGGCCTGGCTGTTACTGCAATGAAGAAAGAGGAGGAGAGGAGTTTGCTGTCAATCTCCTGGGGTCCAGGATGCAGAGAGACTCCACTACTCCAACAGGACAGTGAATATTTTGGGCCCATCCACACCAGAAAGAACAACGTTTAAAACTGTTCTTCGATGCTGCTGAGCACAGCCGCCAGCTCAGGAGCATGGACTTATTTATGAGGCCATGAAAGAGGTCGTTAAAACCCTGCTCATCCTTCCCAGTCAGAGAAGCTGCAAGGTTCACAGCAAGACTGGCATGCATGCAGGTATTTTTCTTACAGAGGACCAGCCGTTTTTCACAGCGCCGGCTGGGAAGACAAGCTTCACACCAGGAAAAAAACCCAACAACTCTCCCATAAGGACATTTACCAAGCCACTAAAACCAATCAGGGGCATCCAGGTGCATTTATACTAGGAAGGAGGGCATGACCAGGGGACGCTAAGCCGCTCACTCTATCTCCATGTTCAGCAGCTCCAGGAAGGCCGTGAACATGCCCATTTGGTACAGCAGGAAGTTGTTGTGCCGAGACCAGTGCAGGACGTCCAGCTCATTATCGCACTCTCCAAACACACCTGGGGGGACGCAAAGGCCAAAGAGTGTGAACAGGCAGAAGAAAACCGGCTTTCAAGTGTGTGTCGTGCTAGTGAACGAGCCGGACGGGCCTGGAGCCTTCAGCCCAGCTGCAGCAAAGGTGCAAGCTTCTGGCCTCCTAACACGGAGGGGCCACACTGAAGAGGAGCCGAGCCTCAGCTTCCCTTCAATGCTTGGCAGCCCCCAGTAAGGCAGTCAATAAGCACTGACCTTGCAAACACCAGCTGGTGTGCACTGCAAACCCACGACTCCTTTTATCCCCCTCCAGCCCCAGGATTTGCATTTTCCAAAGAACCAACGGGATGAAGCCCCTGCAAAGACGCTTTCCTGAATGGGAGCCCCCAGGGAAGAAAAACCCTTCAAGTTTCAGCTCAGTCTAAGGCAGGGATCAGCAACCTAAGGCTTATAGGGCTGGTCCAGTCTGAGACAGTCCAACCCAGTTCAGGGCAGCATGGGGGAAATCGGGTGGCAGGGAGTTGCACTGAGCTCCTCCATAGCCCCTTCCTCTGCAGCCCTCCCCGCCGCTCCCTCTTGCTGGGTGTCTGCAGCAAGGGTAAGTGCGGGCAGCTTGAGTTCCCAGGGGTGGGGGGGAAAGATCTGTGGCCCACAGAAGAGGGTTGGATTACAAGCTTGAGCCCACACGGTCAAAAGGTTGCCAACCCCTGGTCCAAGGCACATATGAGATATAGGAGTGGGTCTCCTGGTACTGGGGAAGGAATCGGGCTGACAGTATCCAGGCATGATGCATTTCCATGCATAACCTGAATCCATGCATGACATGAAAAATGAAGAGAGCAAAACTAAGGAAGGGGAGAAGCCACGTGTAGGGGGCTAGTCCAGGAAGAGCCATCCACGTGGGCAGCGAGGGACCTGCAGAGCTGGGGTCACGGCGAGGCTGTGTGTCAAACTCCTCATACTTCAACCACTGAACAGCCTCTGGGTCACAACTTAGTCTGTCCTGACACGGGCTGGGTTCAGGCCAGAAATGAACAAGGCAGCGGTTCCTAATGTCCTATCACTGTAACAGAGCTGGACCCGAGACATTCATTTCTCACGCATTATCTGCCCTGCACCTGAACTGGCCGTGGCTTTCAGCGTCACAGTCTGCCTCTGCGCTCCGGGGATGGGGAGCACAGGAGTCCTTCAGGCACATCCAGACTTTGAGTCGGTCTGATAAAAGATATCAGATTTACCCAAAGAACCAGGTCTGCCTATGTCCTTAGACCGACACGGCTACAACCTACACCCCTGAGACGCATCCAAGCTTTCAGAGCCAGCCCACAGAGCGCGGTGAACAAAGCTCCTCCAAAGCCTGGCAAAGGGCTGACGGTGCGAATGACACCCCGAGCGCAGCGATTTAGCAGGTGCATGCAGTTACCTTGTGCCAAATAAAGAATAGCCCGGGCTACTTGCAGCCGCTTGTCCCTGTTCACCACCTCCAGCCCATCCAACAGCCGCATCACATAGGCCTTCTGCTGTGCCGTGTCCAGGTCCGGCCATCTCTTCCCCTGCACTGGAAAACAACAAATCAGAGTGAATCTGGATCCAGGTTCATAGGATCATAGGAAATGAGGGTTGAAGGGACCTCGGGAGGTCACATCGAGTCCAACCCCCTGCTCCAAGCAGGACCAGCCCCAACCACATCATCCCAGCCAAGACTTTGCGTACCCGCGTCTTCAAAGCCTCCAAGGATGGAGACTCCCCCACCTCTCTGCGTAACCTGTTCCAGTGTTTTACTACCCTCCTAGTGAGAAAGTTTTTCCTAATATCCAACCTAAACTTCCCTCGCTGCAACGTGAGCCCATTGCTCCTTGTCCTGTCATCTGCCCCCACCGAGACCAGTCCAGCTCCAAATTAACCAGTCCCCTAATCTTTCATGTTGTGGGGGAAGGATGTCAGATAGGACAGAAGTCAAATGCAATCATTTTTGCTGGAGATGCAGCTGTCTATCCTGGTTCCTAGACAAATTTACCACACTCCTTTAAAAACAGAGGAGGCTATTCCTATTTGACACACCCAGCTCACAGGGACACACGAGGGACTGCCAACCACTGATCTTGCAATCCCATCACTTTGCTCGTAGTCTAAGGAATGCAAGATGGCCGAGTTGTCAGCTGCAAGGCACACAGACGTTCCCACACACCAGAAAACTCGGCACTTTTAGCTTGAAAAAAAAAAAAAAAAAAGCCCAAACTTCCAGGTCCATCTGAAAGCTGCAAAAGCACCACCTGTCGCTGTTAGCAGCTACTATGGGCGCAGCAGCGGGCAAAGAAAGTCAGTAGCTTAAGACAGTTGATGGAGCATCAGGGATTTCTTCCCAACTCTACCCTGACAGTGTCTGAGGTTGGCAAACATGCTTGCCTTTCTCTATACATCAGATCTCCCCACCTTCATCAGCAAAATGGGGATACAGCAACCCAGGCTGTGGGGGTTACTGATGAGACTTCATCCTTGAAGAACAAGGAGATCCTTAAATGAAAGGTGTGCTGAGCTTCCACGCAGGAAAAAATATTGAACTCGTAGAGGATAGTTAATTCCTACCATCAGATGATAAGGACGAACTGCTCCAGTGAGGTTATTTCCTCTAGCAATTCCCAGCCAAGGTGCTGCAACACTTAAGGGTCCGGTGAGATCTTTTGAACCGTGCTGCACAATATCAGCACTGTTAGGTGCATGCATGATGCACAAGATAGACCCGCAGATTTCAAATACGCATCCACAGCATCAAAACCAGCCTGATCTGCTGTGACCCGAGTTCTTTGCAACACAAGAATTGCTCCAGTATTTTTCCAGAGCCAAGGAATGAGTGAAAGCCAAGAGCTGGCATTTTCCCAGGGGTGTCTCCAGTCCAACAAGGGGGGTCTTGAGTCAGAAAAGGTTGAGTAATCTGAAGTCCGTATAAAACAAGTCACAGGACTCCCCTGAATTAAAACCTCTCTGCATTTCAGCATCTCTTTTAGAAAAAGCATTCAATCTTTATTGAGAAACTTCCAGGGAAGGAGAATCCACCACGGTCATTTCAGTATCGGCACGACGTTAACTTTCTTCCCGTCATCTGGAAGTCTCCCAGGGCCCAACATTAGCGAAGTTTGGCCAGTTTATGAAGCTCTTATTTGGTCTGCCTTGCTGGTACCTATCCAAGCATCCCAGTGTCTTTAGCGTGAGGATTCACATAACACCTCTCTGTGGTGCTATTGTCCCCATTTTACAGATGAGGACATGAAACACAGAGGCTGATGCGGACACGCCGAGGGCCACGCAGGAAGTCTGGGGAGAAGTAGGAACTGAATGCAATTCTCAAGTCCCAAGGGACAGCCTGAACCATTGGACCATCCTTCCTCTTTCTCATATAAAAAGGAAGAAGGGGGAGCTGAAAAGTTTTCCTCGGTGATCAGTGAGGCCCCAAAGCCTGGCCGTGGTTGACAGGGTTTCCCAGACCTCGCCACAAAGAGTGCCACTGTCGGGGAGGGTCAGGGGAGCCGGGATAAGCCATCGATATTAGCAAGACCTCCCGCTTTCAACTACGACCTCAACGGCCTGGTCTGAACGTACGGCCCCGATCCTGTCGCCCGTCCCGCACACCCTGGCAGACAGCTCGCCCGCAGGGAGGTCCCTTGCGAGTCCGTCGCTGGGTCGGCCCCGTCTTGGCAAGAGGCCGTACCCCGCACCGAAGCGGCGTACCTTGAGTTTGAAAATCCTCTTCAAAGCACCTCCTGTTGGTGACGAACTCCGGCTCCTCCGTGTAGCTGTACAGTTCTGGGGGGAGAGATACAACCGGTCAGAGCAATTAATGAGGGACGGTGGTGCTGGGGTAGGAAAGGGAGGGCCCCGATTCCCCAACGGGCATTTAGTCGTGTCTTTGTTCACATGGGACGAGGACACCCACGTTAAACAAGTGATCGGCTTTTGCACAGCATCCAAGGGCCTCGCACCTTGCAGTGACCTTTGCAGAGAGAGGCAGAGACACGGCCACTTTCCCAGGGTTACGGGGACCGGGGGAGAAGGCAGAAAACCATTGACTTCCTCATTCCTGAACCAGTTCCTCAATGTAAAAGCCTCCTTCCCTTCCCCCACAGGCTCCCCTGGCTTTAAAATCAAACTCATGGGTTAAATTAAGTCCAGCAGGATTAAGTAGCTCTGAGTCTGCAAGGTTTATTGTAACGCAAATGAAACTGGGTCTACGATGATCGCTAGGCTAAAACATCAGACCTATGCGGGCAAGGCCATTGGTAGCAGGCATTAACACCACTGCTAAAACGAGGGGACAAGTCACTGCTCTTGCTCCTTGCCCGGCACCATTTCTAGCCCCTTCTGCCCTCAGGTTTTCCAGCCCCCGCCCCGGGCAGTAATGTTTGGGTGCAGATAAAAACGCACGGGACTGTTTTCTGGTTTCCTTTGGGGTTTTTTTCTTTTTTAAGCTAAGCTCCACAGAAACGGTGGAGCAGCCCCAAACCTAACTGGTTTCAAGGGAGCGCACAATCAGTTTATGCAAGGATCATATGATGCCTGTGTCTGCGAGGGCAGGGGACTGCCCTCTGGGACCTCTCCCAGCCCCGTCCAGCACAGCACGAACGCGACTCGTCTAGACTGACGCAGGGGAAGAGGAAACCCCTGCACCGAAGAGCTGGCAGCCTGAGCCAGGACAAGTTGCAATAAGAGGGCGGAGGCCACGTGGCTTCGCAGCCTCCCTTTCTGGGAAGCCTCATGTCACTTTTTCCTGGCAGATTTCATAGTCTCCGGATTCGGGGCTGGTGGGTCCTCCTAAAAACATGCCCGATACAAAATCCGGGCGGCAGGTGCTTCCATTTATCATCCACGACGCTGGCACGTACCCGGGCAGCCCTTCCTCCCCCCATCCTCAGGGACTTGCTTTAGGCGTGCGCTGGCACCTCCCGAGCCGATCTTCTTTCTGCATCGAGCGGTGATGCTGCAGGATGGTATTTCGCAGCTTCCAAAAGCGATCTGGGTGCCTCACCCATTTAAATAGCTGGACAACACCATGGGGGGAAAAGAAACGGAGACAGGCCTGGCACGGAGACAGCTCCAAGGAGGTTATTTAAAACAGATTGACTGAACTGCCTGTGTGGGAGCCAGGAGAGGACGGAAAGGGGGAGCTATCTTCTTCTGTCCCCAGCGGCGGAAGCACAGCTCTTTAACTAAAATGTGCTACATATACCACCGGCCAACACAGCTTACACTTGCACGTGGGGAGCTCAAAATAGCGACCCCGTTATAGCTTGCAGCTCAGAGCGTGCTCAAGGCTTCCTGACTCGTGCCCAGGAGAGACAGCCACGAGGCACGGGAACAGCGGGCACGACCTACCGCTCAACTTCCCCAGCCCCAGCTTATCCTGACTACAACGGCCTGACCACGACATTCAGCGTTTCCCCGAGCAAAAGTGACCTCACAACTAGCAAACCACTCCCTCCGCCTGCTAATCACCAGTCACCCCACGGCTTCCTCACCCAAGCGCGCTGCTCGAGCCCGCCAGCCGGACTTGGCGCGTGGGGGTGACGATCGAGCCAGCGAGTGAAACACAGACATGAAACGCTGATGCTCCGGGCGCGGGCACCGTCTCGTGACAGGAGCACCGCATGCCGCTGGCAGCTCAGCTCGGGCACAGCTATGATAAACCCCGAGCAACAGCAACAGGCAGTCCAGGAATGAGGAAGGAAGGAAGCCTGGCACTTCTCAGCCCATCCCAAAAAGCTGTTGCTCTCTGATGGCCGTACAGCAGCCTCCGCAACGGAGCTGGGAAGTTTGCCAGCAAAGCAAAGGGGCGAGTGCAGCAGAGGTATCAGCAACAGGGGAGATGCAGCGACACAGGGTCTCTCGGGCAGTAGCGACCTGAACACGTAGCCAGCCTCTCGGAGTTGGGTCTCTGCTTGCTAGCACAGGGGAAAGCCCAAGCTGTTACCGCCAACCTTGCCTTTTGCTATATAGTCACGCCTGACAGTGCAGCACCCTCCGCCGGCATCCTCCTGGTCTGGAGGCCGAAGCTTTGGAAAGCTGGAGAAACACCCCAGCGTACCGAAATCTCCGCAGACTCTGCTGTACGCGCAGCAGCTGCAAATATGCTCTGCCGTACATGCAACAGCAGCAAACGTGCTTTGGGTTCCCTGCTCTCTCGCTGTTATTTTCCTCCAAAAATGGTGGAGCCCTTAGATTCACAGATGTTAGGGGATGCCCCAGCCTTTCACTGCCTGGGCCTGAGCCCACACGTGCACAGGCTGAATTTTCACTAGAGCAGAAGACACAAAGTAGAGAAAGGCCCGACCGCACTGTGACGTGGGACCACGTCCCCGATGATCCTGCTCCAAGAGCTTTCGACCACCTGAACTGCAATCTAGCATCAGCAAGAGAGGGATCTTTGCTGCAGAAGGGTAGCGATGTGGTTTAATGAAGCGGCGTCTGGTTACTGGATGGGCGTCTCGGTCCCCTGAGTGCTGATGCACCAATGAGTGGATGCTACGAGCCCTCTCTCTGCTGCTACGGAGAGGATACAAGCGCTCGTATCCCCCAGCTGCTGAACCTGGAATTTTGCAAGCGGTAACTGTGCCGGCGCTTGGGTCTGGAAATGCCCATTTCAGCCCTCCACCGCGGCCAAGAGCACGCGTCGCCCACGCATTGCTAACCGAGGAAAGCTGGGCTATCGGCCGTCAGCGTGAGCCCCAGCAGAGATCCCAGCCCTGTTCCAGCTGCAAAGCACATAACAGTCTGGCACAAAACTACATTAACAATGTGAGCTCTTCGCATACAGGAGAGAGGGGATCGGGGAAGAGGCCGATTTCTCTTGCCCGAATCCTTCCCAGACGCCTTGCACTATTCACGGGTGCCATGTGCATGCGCATGTGTGCGTGCACGTGCATGTGCTCTAATGATTAGTGAACTCAGACATGGATGAATCCAGGTTGGTCAGGGAGGGGTGGAAGAGGAGGGTCCCGCACACCACAAGCCACTGCCGACGTGACATCAGGGCATTCAACTATCTCCAGCAACTTGGCTACAAGGCCCTCACGCCTCACGCATTTCACTTCCCACCCAAACCAGCGGCACCGCTCGCAGCTCTCCTGTCCCGCCCCGCGAACGGCTGCGTTTCAGCGGGGGAGGAAGTCACCTCTGCTGCGCGTGGTTTGCAGAGCACTCTGCAATCCTCTGGGGTGAGTGGCGCTCTATTAATATAGGATGATATTATTAAATATGCATCTCCCACCAACCCCAGCCTCGCTGTCTACTCAGCAGGCAGCTATTAATAGCCAAGTTGAACTCGTGTGCAGCAAAAGCCTCGGCTCTCCGCGTGCCTCTTTACCTGACAGTTCAGCCGTGTAGCTGTCGGTGTCCCCATACTCGAACTCCAGGCTGGGGTAGTCCACCGAACCCTGCGGCAGAGAGAGTCTTTGTTAATGCAACGTCAGGGCCCGTTTCACATCCAGAGGAACTGGAGCGATCACGATTCTGCTAATCGACGCGCGTGTCAAACTGAGCAGCCAGGGATGTCCCAAGAACGAGGCCAGGAGAGTCGAGAGAGGATGCTAAGGCTACGTCAGGAAGGATCTCCCAGTTTGACTGTTGCAGCATCCATGAAAGTTGATCAAACCTTGGCCCCAAGGAGCAATCACCCCAGCAGACGGGAGCTCTTCTCTAGGGCCGGGGCAGGGAACGCGTGCAGACCATTTACCATACACCGCCCGGTCGGAAAGGCTATTTTGATCGTGCTTCCAAAGCCACTTGGGCGCTGCTATCACCCGAACAAGGACCCAGCGTTTCCAGACTGCGACTCCTACATTTAATAGTGGCACGTGGGCATCCCGGGCTGCTCCAATCTGTCCGAGAGCCTGGCTTTTTACAAGGGAGCGGTAGTTAGCTCTGTTTAGAGAGAGAGAGACGTTTTTTAAAGAAAAAAGTTTTAAAAGCTTTTTTAAAAGGGACTTTTCTTTCTTTTACGCATCCAACAATGCTCTGAACCATGCTACAAATGCCACCCGAGGCGGTGTCTGAACGCCTGCCTGCCCGCACTTCCACCGCCAGAGAAGACCCACCTATCTATAGATGCAGATACAAATACTTGGGATGCTTTCCTAAATTAAGGCTGGTGTGTTATGCTCCACGAGGAACCCTGCAGAGGGGCGACAGGCAGCACAAGGGACCGCTCAGGGCACGCGCAGACAGAAAACCTAGCACTAAAGGGTTTTTTGTCTCTCCTTTTTTTTTTTTTTTAAATCGAAAATATTAGTAGATACGAGCGTACGAGGGCACGCGAGCCGGGGAAGATTCCTGAAATCACAAGACAAAATGCAAGAGTCAGTCGTTAACAAGGGTCACAACCAGGCACGGTGTCCTCCCGTTTCCCTCCTCGCTACCGAGCCGTGACTTTACTCTCCCTCCGTTTCCAGCCACGTCGCAGTGGCTGTCTACAGACATCTCCCGTATTTCCCGGGCCCCGCAGCGACGACGCGCCGTGTAGGTGTCGTACCAGGGAGAGGCAGGCAGCTGTGCTAGCGTGAAGTCAGGTAGATTTGCACCTGCTAGTCTAATACCAGCCATTGGGTATTTTCCCCACCCATACTACAGTGTCCCGAGGCTATCGTTTCGCCTCTGCAGAACACAGCTGCTTAGGCTGCAAGTAGGTCTCTACCCTGTGGAAACTCTGCCGGCCAAATCAAGGAACTGGGGCATGAACCTTTTGCAAAGGATCTGAAGAAACAAGTGCAGGAAGGCAACGTGAGCATGTGCACGCGACCCGCTAGAGGACACGAGGCAGCACAAACAGCAGCCGAGGGGAACCAAAAAATTATTCAGAGTTGAGAAGAACTGGAAAACACGGGACTGCATTAAGCGGCACATGCAGTCTGCCAGGCTAAACTTAACGGGCGCGTCTACACCTGCATTAACGCGCCTTTCCTCACGTGCATTAAATTAGTACCTCCAAGGTGCAGGGCTACGTGAATGCACGTTCGGCTGTGCTAATACGCAGGAGCACGTTTGCATGCTTTTTTTAGTGACGCTTAACGCGCAGTAGACTATTAGCGTAACGTCGCAGTGTTTACGTGACGCTTTGATGCGCAGTAAAATAACCTACTATGCAGTAAAGTGCACGTGTAGACGTGCCTAATGTCCTGGGAGGGTACGGCCTGCGATAGGCGAGCCTGGCGCTGCGCTACGAAGGGTGCAGAACGAGCAACAGAACGTCATCGCGCCCCTCGGCCGACACAGGAGGCAACGTAGACCCCAACCTGTTTCCTGATCCCTACATACGGAAACTGATGTCCAGTATCAGTCGCACTCGAAT
This sequence comes from Alligator sinensis, assembly GCF_000455745.1. Lineage (NCBI taxonomy): Eukaryota > Metazoa > Chordata > Crocodylia > Alligatoridae > Alligator > Alligator sinensis. The sequence continues at coordinate 659,099 of NW_005842533.1, forward strand.
AGGAGCGATAGCCGGTATCGCCGGCGCAGCAAGAAGAGGTCCGAGGTCACCACGCCGAGGCGCAGCGGTAACAAGGACCCGGCACCTGGAGGAAGAACTAACACTGCCGCTATTCACAACGATCACGTCCCCGGCACCCCTCTTGCGGGCTTTGTCTCGCCGGTTGCGGGCCCGGCCAGCGCCTGCATCGGCCTGAGGAGGCTTTTGAGCCGCCCCCCACTCCTACCCCAATGCCAAGTGCGGCTGCAAACACGGAAGCGCTCGCATGCAGATTTTTAGCCACAAGCAGACCGCCACGGGCTGCATCGGAGGCTCGCCCGCCCGAAAAGGGCCGTGAAGCGGGCCAACGACTTGCTGGACCGGCTGTATTTTAAACGAGCGGCCTAAGCCAGCGGTGTGAAGCACCCGGCGGCTTTCCAACAAGAGACCCCAGACCCGAGGAAATCCCTCTTTTCTGCTTCTGGTTCGGGACCGTGCTTTGCACAGGAGGGTTTGGACGGGGCTGATGCTGCCTCAGGCAGGGCGCTCTGGAGCTCCGTCCCAGCCCCGCTTCCCGAGGAGCCCACGCTCCGGCAGCCTCCCGACTTATTCCAGCGGCCTCGGTAGCCCGCGGAGTCACCGCCGGGCTGCGCCGCGCACCCAGCTCCTTTCCCGACACTTCAGCACGCTTCCTCCCCTTTTTGCAGCCGGTCCAGAGCCCACGAACACGGGGGCCCGGCTCTCTCCCCCCACGACGGCAGGGGAGGGTTCCCAGCACCCACCTCGGAGCCGGCGCGCGGGGCGCGGAGCAGGTCCCGGCCGTGGGCGCGGGCGGGCGCCGCCTCCTCCATGTGTCCGCGCCGCTCTGCGCCCG
>NW_005842533.1:660168-677870 GCF_000455745.1 Alligator sinensis
CACCTCCCTCCACGCCTGGTCCCCAGCGCCAGGCCACAGTGCCACCGCCCCCGCGCAGACCCCCCACTCCTGTAGCACTGGGGGGCTCCGGGCATCCCCACTGGTGCTTCCTCCTCCCAGCTGCCCTCGCTGCCCCGCTGCGGACAGGAGCGGTGAACGGGACTGTCCAGGCGGGGCCGGGGAAGGCCACACTGGTGTTGGGCACGGTTTCCAGCTGCCCCCACGGCGCTGGAGCCAGGAGCTGCCTCTGGTCTCGCAACCCTATGGGCAGAGGCGTCTGGTCCCTCCCCTGCCCACAATAAAAGGCGCTAATGCTTCCCCGGGATGGAGCTGGGCTGGCCCGGGTCAGTCCCTAATAGAGGGGGTGGAGGGAGGAAGGGCAACCTTTTTGGCCGCTGATCTCTGTGCTCCCTGCCTGGTCTGCTGCTCTGTTCCCTGCTCCCTCCCTCACCTCCCCCGTGCCGCGCAGACACTGCTCGTGTCACTCGCGGCACTGCGCTGCAGGGTGGCCTCCCCAGTCCCCAGCCCCAACAGCTGGCCAGGCTGCACGCTCGCTCCCCCTGCTGGCGGAGGAGCAGCAGCGCGGGTGGGGGTGTAGATGGCCGTGCCGATCCGGGTCAAACTTGGGAAAAGCCAGTCCCGTGTCAAACGAGACGTCTCCTTCTAGCCTGGGCAGGCCGGAGCAGGAGACTCCCCAGCAAAGGATCCCCCAGGCCGCAGCCAAGGCTGCCAGCGCCCCGGGCGGCACAGATTGCTGCCAAGTCACTGCCCATTAGGTTCCCTTCTGCCCCCCAGTGCCGGGCCTGGATGGGGAGAGGCGCTCAGGGCAGAGAAAGTGAGAACCTGCCGGGGGGACACGGAGCCGCCACCCCGACACGGGAACTGCCAAGACAGTCAGCTCTGCCCCCCCTGCCCGGACAGGGGATGAGGGGAGCGGGGCTGGAGTCTCGTCATGCCCCAGGGTTGACTCGGATGTGACGTCCGGCTGCCCCGGGACCGCGCCGCCCTTGCCGTTCCCACCTCTCGGCCCTAGTTTTTGGCTCCTCTTTAGCGCTCAACTGCCCGGGGCAGACACCAGCCACGGTCCCACCGCTGTCTGTGCACGGTGAACACAGCCCAGGCACCAGCCACTTTTCCGACGCTTTATTGGCGTTTTGAGATTACAGAGTCTTTATTGCTGCTCTAATACAATCACTCAGACATGAATATTTAAAACATCCGTTTGAAAAGGTTACGCTTAGCAATGTCGTCACCGACTGTAGATGTGACAGATTATTTCATTTTTGTCCTGGTTTCTAAAGTTCAACAACCGAATTCTCCTCCTCAGATCATCGTGCTGGTGTCTCCGCTCTCCTTCCCCCCCTCCCCTTCTTTTTTTTTTTCTTTTTTAATTTGTTACATTAAAAAAAAAAGAAAAGAAACCCAAAGAAACCCCCCAGGGACAACTCTGAGAGGAGGATCCCAGATTGATCCGAAGCCAAGCAGGCGGAAAAGCTTACGGAAAAGCGGAATCACACAGAGAAAGTTTTTAAAAAGATTCAAGGGGAAAGAAGTCATTTAGGAGTATTTGGTGTCGTTATTAATTCATTAATTTTTTCCTTCTTGTATCTACACAGAAGATAAAATAGATTTAAAATCAGCACAGACTCTCCGGGGAGGACAGCCCCACCACGGGCCACACTAGCGACGGACGTGGACCAGGGAAGGGACCGTCCTCAGCTGCGGGGATGGGACCGCTATCTCCTCCGGGACAGAACCAGCCCGCCTTTGGACCCTACTTCTCCCGCCGTGACCGATGCGACCCACCGCTGCCCTCCCCCACGGCTCTGCTCCAGAGACGACATGGCTGGCCGGCGTCCCCAGTGCCACGAATAAGGTAGCGGGTGCCTGGCGGTCCCGCTGCGCTGGCGTGAAAGACCAGCTCTCAGGCAGATCAGCTGTTGCCACATGCTCAGTTGGTGCCAAGTGCGGCCAGCACAGCAGATGCCCGCTGCCCACAACGGGAGACTGCTCACGAGCCAGGCCGTGGGGTGCCCTGGGCTCCAGGCCACGTGAGATGCACTGCCAGCCCCAAACCCTGCCAGCCATGCTGCCGCAAAGCCAAGGGCCTCAGTCTTTATCCCAGTCTGGGACACGCGTGCCCAACACAGATGAGAGCGTGCTGGGAGAAGAGCAGCGTCAGCCGTTTTAGCCAAGGCTGGGATTTCACACGAGCGCCGTGACACCCACCTGGGGAGGCTGAGGCAGCAGGCAATGGTAGCTGCAGAAATACCATATTGCTCCTTAACTGACCCCGAGCCCGAGCGGTGAGAAGTTGACCCGCAGAGCAGAGGCAGACCGGGGCCGAAAGCCAACACCCATTGAACAAGCAGTGTCACACGCCCGACGTAGCCCCGCGAGATAAAGAGCAGGTGACCGTGTTGGATGTGTGGATGCGCCGTCAGACCCGGACGCTGGCTCCATGTCAGACCCAAGACAAGACCATGGTCTAAGCTACATCGGATGTGAGTTCGTGTTCCCCGGTCCCTGGCTGTTGGGATACTGCGCTGCGACCGGCGTGTTGCACTGCTGGGACATGCTCCCCTTCTAGGTCTGTCCCTTTCTCCTTGGCCGCTCGGGCAGCTGCTACATGCCAGGATCTTGAAGAGCGACACGGGTGGGTCGGTCTGTGGGCCTTTTGCCCCCCAAAGCATGCAGCCTAAGGGTGAAATCCTGGCTCCCATGGAGACAACAGAAGGCCTGCCCCTGATGGCCCAGGGGACCGAGATTTCAGCCCACGTTTACAAACACACCAAACGGATGAGTCTTGTAACGAAGTCGGGTCCCTATAGACTGGACAACTCAACCAGCGTGATGGAATATGGCCAACCTGCCTTAGGAAAACACTTCAGGTGATCTCTTTCTAAAAATGTTACGATCCAAGTATAATTTGCCAGGAAGAGAAGATTCAGGGAACGTCCCGATCGCTGATCGTTCTGCCGTGAGTCCCATACGCGTGGCTGCCGAGCGTTTCCGACAGCACGTTAGAAGGAAAGCTCCATCACGTGGGTTTTTTGAGGTTTTACTGAAAAGCAAAAGAGGCAAGTTTGCTGTAGGGAGCAATCCTGATGCGGGATGAGCCAGCCTAGGAAGCAGTCGTCATCTCTAGGAGCGACAGTCCTACAACCTGCAGGTAAGACCACAGTTCATTGGGGGGGTTTTGTGCATGAAGAAAATACCACAGAAACCTCTTTCAGGAAGGCTGAGGACTCAGAGAGCTTCCTCTGATGAGAGGCTCAGATACCATGGTGGAGGGCATTGAATAAAGGCCTGGGTGCTCAGGTCAGTGCTTCTCGTGGAGGTTTGGCAAGCGCCGGCTGAAGTTCTCGCAGCTCTGATACGAGGAACGATGTCCTCAGGATGATCGGTACGATGAGACACGGCCATTTGAACAGTGATCTTGCGGGGCGTGCGTCTGGGTGCATCGTACGTACTATCCAGGCAGGACATCTCTGCCAGAACAAGCGACGATGGCAGCCTTGTCTTCCATGACCCTCCCACCTCGAGACTCAATGTCTCATAAATGTGACAGCGATTGAGCTGAAAACCTAATTCTCAAGCCAGAGACCGTAGTGTAGTAATTGTGCTGGGGCTTGGTGCTCTCATAACCAAAACAGGTTTTCCAGAATTCGTTCAGCGATGAACTATGGAAAGAAGGCGCTGGCAGATCCAGCGCTGGGAGTCTGGGAAGCGTTTCTGTTAAATGGGTGTCGCTGTACACGGCAAGGACTCCAGGCGAGGGCTGAAATACCGACTGGAGAAGGATCCGTAGCATCAAGAACCGTCCTTGGACACGATCAACGTTGCCGCCTCCCTCCACGGCAGCGAGAAGACTGCGCTCAGGGGGTGTCGTCCCCAAGGCTGACCCCGAGATGGAGGCAGCGCTTGTCAACAGAGCAGCAAGGCTCTCCCACGAGACAGCTCGAGGCCCCACGCCGCGGCCCAGGAGGGAGATCCCTTTGGTGGAAGTGTGGCACTGGTCGTAAGCTGCAGAGAAGTACCGCAAAGCGGCTGAGAGGGTGCATCGGTGGGTCTTGTGCTCCATGGACGGGAACCCTAGAGGGACTGCTTGAGAGCGGGCTCGTCTCTGCCTTGCTGGCTCCCGATTCTGGGCAGGGGCGTCCCCAGCTCGGGCTGTCAACTGAACCCCTGGACTGCAGCTTCTGGCAGTGCTGGGGCTCGTGGTCAGAGCCGCCCCCTTGCCGGACCAGCAGAACGAAAGGAGAGCGCTACCCTGGGGAGCCGCCGGGAGAGGCACGAAGACGGCAGCACCCCTCCAGCAAGAGCGAGAGCCAACGAGGCGGTGCTAGTCTGGGTTTCAAACGGTGGGAGAAGTAAAGAGCGGAGCCCCCCAACCGGCCCTGCGCACTGAGGCCTGGTTCTTGCGACTGCCGTGGATTTTGCTTCCGCGCAGAAAACGGGAACCCAGAGTAACGTCTCACCCGCTTCCCTCCACACCTGCGTATGCCAGTGTGGGGACAGCGATCGCTTGTTACTTGAAGCTGACAGAGGCTTTGCAGCGAATTCACTCAACCAGCCTTCCTTTTTGCCTCCGACTTGCTTCCTCCACCTCCCCGCCCGCCCCGACCAAAAATAAAAGAGCAGAAAAAAATAAAAAATCAACCGTCTCACAGTCCCATGGCAGTAAAAAACACCATTGGCAGAGGCCGCGTGTACAGTATTCTAGTTTAATAAATAAATAACCTAACACACTGTCTACTATGTGAGCAAGTCCAGCTCTGACTTGGGAAGCTTGTACTGTTTCGTCCTGTACAGTAGTTGGGAAAAGACGTGAGTTCTTCTTCCTTACGCTTCTTCTGGCTGCGGGAACTTAATACCTGGGAAAAGAGGCGAGACACGAAGCTTTCAGTGAGCGCAGAGGCGTAAAACGCGCGCGGTTCTTGACTTATCGGCCTCCGGCAGGTCTCGCTCGCCCCTCACTCCGATCATTTTGGGGGTTTGGGAGCCCTCAGTTCAGCACCAGCGCCTGGGCGAGTTGTGTCCAACATGACTCCGGGGACATCCTTCTCCAGGGCCCACCGGGACGAGGGAAGTGTTCACCCCCAGCTCCGACAGCTCTGTGGGGGCGCACCCACTTGCTCTCGAGGCAGAAAGGAGCGCTGGGACTTTAATGAAGGGGAAGATGTTCTTTCTAACGGGCTGGCCCCAAACAGGGACGAGCAGAGGACTCCTACCGCGCTGCGCTGCCAATATCTGTCATCTACTCTGTGCAGGCTATGAGGAAGCCAGCGCCCACTGGCAGAAATGGGGAGGGGGTGTTAAACAAGTTGGGGTAGATGCTCAGAGGCACAAAGAGGAGGACAACACGTCAGGAGGACTATCTGCCCCCACGTGCGACGGAGAGCACGCTGCATGGAGAGGACACTGCTCGCTGCAGTCTCCCTGCTCCACCCGTGGCGGCTCAGGTGCGATGTCTGTGTGGTGTCAGGGCTGACTGCGTCAATCGAGTCTGGATTAACAGTGTCGTGTTGGATGACGGATTTATACGGGCTGGTTTGGACAGGGCTGATCCTGCCTCGGGACTAGATGATCCCTGGAGCTCCCTTTCAGCCCCACTTCTCTATGACTCTTCCCCGGAGGAATGGGCCTCGGTGCCCGTTCTGCGCTCGTCGAGCTTGAAAAATAATTGGGCATCTGAGCTGGCCGGACGGCCGCGCTGCGAGCTCTGCTGCTTTCCAACGACAGCTGCCACCGGGTATGCCAGGCGGCCTCGTCTCGGCAAGGCGCTGAGGCAGAGCTCTCCCTGTCCTGCACCCCCACCGCGCACAGCATGTTGGGACACAGGAGGGCAAGGGGCCTTCTGGGTCAGTCTAGCCCCACCTGGCCAAATGGCAAGCACCAGGTCACCAGCGATACCCTCCCTCTGGATCGGTGAGATCAGGCTCTTAGGCCCCTGCCACACATTATATATCATGCAATTAACTGGTGAATCGCGCCATAAACTTAGACCAGTCATATGTGCAGAGTAACGATGAGCATGCCATAAAAATATCCATCCGGCTATAAAGAGAGCTGATCAGCTACAAAGTTAGTGGCTGAAAATGTGTAATAACTTTACAGCGGGTTTCAATCCAGCTTTAGTCTGAATGTGTGGCAGGACCCTAAATCGTGCACGTTCTTGCTCATGCAGACAGCTTCGAGCTGATCCCCGCACACGCGCAGATGTGGGCAGCTGTATCGCCCCCTCCCCCACCTCCCAGAGAGGAATGGGCTGCCCCAAGCCAGCACCTGTAGTAGTTTGGTTTGAAAGGCCCGTTCTTATTCAGCCCCAGGTATTTCGCTTGCTCGTCCGTCAGCTCGGTCAGGTGCGCATCGAACGTTGGGAGGTGCAGACTCGCCACATACTCATCTGGAATGAGATCAAGGCCTGGGAAGTGAGCGAGGCCCTGGGTCCCCCCCTCAACACTGCCCTTCTGCACGGAGTTCACGGAAATGCTCGCTACACAGGGTTTTGCAGACTAAAGTCCCGAACCAAATGCAACGGTCTGCTGTGGCCCATCCTGCCTGTAAGAGGAATCCTGTCCCGGTACAGAGTGCAGGGCCTGCTCTCCCGGGTCTTCATGCCCCCCCCGGCCACTTTAGTGTTTCCTCCTCTGTTCATCCGTTTAGGTCTCATCAAGCAGTGCCAGACCTGGAGGGCTGTGGCTTGGGCAGGCGTGTGGAGATAAGACTCCACCCTGGAGCTACAGCACTGCTGCCCACCTTCCTGCACGGAAGAGCTTGGGGTCTCCTCTCTACAGACCCTGAGACGTGCAAACCTCCTGAAAAGAGGTGCCTGCTTGCAGCGGGACTGACAGCCTTGCTCAAGGTGATGCCCAAGAGGGCTGACTCAGCTCTCTGCTCTCATTCCCCAGACACAGAGCCCAGCAGGAAGAAAGGAGACAAATGCAATATGCCCAAGACACTGAGGTCTCCCACCCCTGCTCCACCTCCATGACAGGAGAACAAGGTGCCGGGTCCATCCTTACCCATCTTCTTCGGCAGCAGGTAGACATCCTGCTTGTAGCGCCCTTCTGGGGCGTTGTACAGCTCTATCAATGCCAGAGCCTGCAGAGAGAAGACATTGGGCTCAGTCACCCTTGTTTTGGTTCAAGCAGACAGCATCAAGGAGAGGCCGTGGCGCTAACCAGGCTCCTGCCCCCTGCACCTGGACCCTGCTCACCTGAGTGGTTGCAGTGATGGACAGCACGAAGGTGGGGACGGTGGAGCAGCTGAGGGTCAGCAGACGGCCCTGCAAGACAGAATAAGACCGTGGCCTTGCCGTGCGTCTCGGGCTGGAGGGGCACGGAGCCCTCCCAAATCCGTGCAGGAGACGCAGGGGCGATTCAAGTCTACCAGTGACGTGTCCCCGTCTGGCTTGGAGCACAGCAGCTCTCGGACAGCGCACAACTACGCACCGCAGACGTGGAGGTTCCCTACGGGACCTGCTGGGAGATCTAGGGGAGCACGAGTAGTTAACTCGACTGGACCCGACCCAGGAAGCTGGGATTAGCCTTTGCAGCCTGGTGAAACCTGCCAGCAACCCGCATCCGCAGCCGTGTCTCCCCAGCACCGTACTGGCCACGGGTTCAGTCGCCCAGAGAGTTCCCCCTGGCGAGTCACCAACAGCCACGTGTCGCTGCCAAAAGATTTCCCCTGATCCGAGCGTTGACCAGCCGGGCCCAGCTTCAGTCCGGCCCTCGCCAGGGCTCACAAGCTGGGGTGGAACAGATGTGGGGAGGCAGGTGGACCTGCACGGGGGTGCTGCCTCCTGCTTCTGTTGGGAAGCCCTTGGAAATGCCTGCCAAGAGCTGGCTTCCTCAGGCGACAGGTCACAGCCCCAGGGAAGCCATGTCTGCATCGCTCATCTTCTCAGCAGTCCTCAGCTGACCTCTCAGTCACTGTTCGTAGCTCAGCTGAGGAAGGTTTATGCTGAGGAAAGCCAGGGGAGGAACTGCTGCGGGGGAGAGGCTGTGAGGGGAACGTCTAGTTTGGGCAGACACCGCAGGGATGCGGGTGTCCCAAATCCTCCTCGCCCAAGAGACCGTCCAGCCCACGCAGCACAGGCTCTGAGGCTCCCTGGCTGGGTTACAGAAGTGACCTACAAGGCCCCTGACCTTCACGTGCTGCTTACCTCCGCCAGCAGCACTATCCTCTTTCCGTCTGGCCAGATGACGTGGTCTACTTGAGATCTCACCCTCTCCCAAGTCAGCTCGGGGGTCCGCAGGCTGGCCTGGAACACGGGGCTCCCGTCATTTAAAGAACCGGCGATGCGTCAGGAAAGGGAAACCGCATGGTGCCCCCTTCCACCCACCATGAATTGTGCGTGAGGAGCTGCTCGCTCATTTATCACAACCCCTGCTCTAGCAACAGCCAGCGCTTGAACTCTTCTGACTGTAAAAGCAGTGATTAACTTCAGGCCCATCCATCGCTGCCAGCACAAAACACCTGGTAGGGCCAGGAGTGCAGAATATGATGGGCGCCCCTATGGATGCCCAGAGCAGCGGTTAGGCACCTCAACAGGTGACCGACTGATCTCTGAGCCTTTTGTTGCTGCAGCAATGAGAGGCAGGAGAGGGGAACCCCCGGAGTCCCGTCCCCACCCCCCCGCCCTGGAGGGACCCCCGGTCTTTACCACGTCGATTTCGGTGTTGGAGTGCCCCATGTTACACACAATGCAGCTGTTCTTCATTCGGTCGAGGTGTTCTCTTGTCACCACGTTCTTGTTGCCTTTCAACACAGAAGGTTGTGGTGCTAAAGACCAACGCGGACCGCGATGGAGCGCAGGAGTAACGTTATTATCAGACAGCGACAAGCAAAATGCTCCCGAGCGCCAAGAACGGTGCTCACAGCTGCCCGCTCTCCCTCGCCCGAAGCGCAGCCCTGCCTGCCCCGTTTGCTTCCCTTGGTCTCTCTCCGTACAGCTCCCTGAGCCCATGTGCCCACAGGGGCGCTTTTGGGATAGGGCTGGGACTCGTGTGGCCTCCTGCTGCAGTAGTTATGCTGGGGGTGGGTGTGAGGTGCGTGTAGGGACAAGGGCTAACACACTAGGGATATTACAGGCCTGTCACATGCACAGCCAACCCTACAGCGGCCAGGAGCCTGTGGTTTCAGGAGAGAAGCTAACAGGAAGGTGTGTGCTAGCTCGGGGGCAGCCCCTGGCTACTGAGGGTTAGCAACTGGACACGCGTGCTCCGAGCAGCCAGGTTTGCATCTTCTCTGCCCGCTCTTTTTGGACGTGCTTGACCTGCCACTCAGGTGCCCTTCACCTCGCAGCGAGCCCCCCCCTGCCCTGTGACCCACGCACCTGTACAGGTGATGACAATGTCGACTTGTCTGATGACCTCGTTAAGCTTGACGAGCCGGAACCCGTCCATGCTGGGAGGAAAAAAAAAATATACCGTGTGTGAGGATGGACAGGAATAGACCAGGTCTGGAGGATCCCCAGGGGACCCCAGCTGTTAGCGCGAGCCCTCTGGAGCCAGAGACGGGGCTTCCCGAAGGATCTGCACTACCCCAAAAGCAGGGGCGGCTCGAGTTGCTACCTCAGAGGAGCTCAAGTGCCCGGCGACCAAGGAACTGTTGCTCTGAGGCACTAAGTAGGCAGGTTTGTTTTACAAAGGGGCTGAGCACCCAACAACTCTCACAGACACCAATGGGTACTGGGGGCGCCAGCAGGGCTGGAAAGAAAGCTGGTTTCTTTGGGGATCCAAAGATGCAAGCCCCTTGCTACAGGGGCTTTTGCCTTCCTTTGTAGCAGGGGGATGGACCTCTACCTGGGATCTCTTGAGTGCATTTTAACCACCTTTTAAATTGGCTGCCGTGGTTCCCCTGCTTCACCTGTGTCTGGTTCAGGTGTGATGTCTGTCTTGTGTCGAGGTCGATGGTAGTTTTACTAAGAGGTTCAATTATGGATTTGCCTGGGGATGGCGTGGATAGGGATGATCCTGCTTCAGGCGGGGGTGGGACTCGATGTGACCTCTGGTGCCCTCTCCCAACCCTGCTTCTCCATGATCCCAGCCTAAACTTGCCCTCTGCCTTGAAACCTCCAGGCTCAGAGATTTTCTGGGCTGACCTATTAATCTCAGCTTGCAAGGCCATCCCCAAATTCAAATCCCTCCTGCCATCTTACTCCTGTTACGTTCATGAGCTGAATTGGATGCAAGTTTTCTCCCTGGGGTTTCTGGCCTCACTTGTGCAGCACCGAGTGCGCCGCTGGGGTGAAACAACCAAATGATTGAAGCAACAATTTTGTTCACACACGAGGCAGAGCAGAGCCCAGCTCGGTCCCCTGCAGCTGATCGACACCCGTGTTTGGGTCCAAGTAGACAGTATCAAGGAGAAGCAAATCAGATCTGCTAATTAAGCAGCCTCCGTTAGCCCTTTTCTGACCGTAACTGTGCTCCACGTGTGTCATGAGAAGGGAAGGGGCTGTGTGTTTATTAAAGGCTGTAACAGCTTCCAGCACTTTGCAAAGCGACTCCCCAGGCTTGGTACCCCTACGGCACAAGTGCAAACAGCATCGCTGCAGCCAGCTGTGTTTCCTATGGAAGAATCCAAGCCAGAGATCACTGCGGCATGCACATGGGAGGAGACGGCAACATGCGCTGAGCCTCAGGGGTGATGCTGGCATCTGCAAGGCATGACTAGAGCCCAGAAGATGGGAGCCCGGCTGGGATGGTACGGGACGGATGAGTCTTTTATCCTGCCAGTGGCACCACGACACCTTTGAACTGCTTACTGCTTCCTCTAGCTGGAGCAGTGGAGCTGACCTGGCAGCAGACAGCTTAGCAGGCAGCTCCCTAGGAAAGAAGACCCCTCTCCTGCAAAACTTCTGGACCCCTGGGGAACCACACAGCCCTACATGCCGGACTGGGCCAGCGAGCAGCCCCAGACCCAGTGCACGGGGTCAGTCCATGCATCGGATCTGGTCCACGGACCTGCTGTAGAGGGACTGTGCCCTCACTCTCCCTGCCACAGAGAACAAGCCACAGCAGGACCCAGGCCGTGGGCACGTCCTCTTACCAGGCCTGCAGGGCACAGATTGGATCGATCTCGGTCACGTACACTATGGAGCCCATAGCCTTCAAAGCCGCGCAGCAGCCCTTTCCAACCTGCAGAGAGAGAACAGCAGGGAGGGAGCGGGTGAGATGCTGGCGGCTCCGTAGGCACCCAGGAGGCTCTAAGTTTCCAGGCCAGGTACAGCAACGCTAGCACGGAGCCCCTTTCTGCAAAGGCAAGGTCAAACCCTTTCTCCTTACTTCACGTCAGCCAAGCCACAACATGCTGCTGGGAGCATCACCGTAAGCTCGCGGAACAACTGTCACTGGAAGTCCGGAGCGGTTTCCCTGCAAAACCCCCTTTTCCAGCTGAATCCAGACCTAGCCTTTCCGGCTGCATGAAAATCCTGGGTGCAGGCTTCAGGGAACTGCTCTGGCCTCTGCCTTAACAGCCAAACGCTTTGGGAAAGAATCCATCTTACCGCTGCCCGGTTGCTTTGTTTCACACCTGCCACCCCTAGAAAGCACCAACAGATAATTACACGTATCCCAGAGGAAGCCTACAACCTTTCCTCTGTTTGAGCAGGTCTGCAGTAACGTTTCAATCTCTTGGCGTTACCGTGACCCTCCGTGCACTCGAATGCGATAGGGGAATTCACGAGCTCGGCTAACTGGCCAAGGACTTCCCTAACGTGTTTGCCTGCGCGCTCGTTCCTGGAGCTTGGTGGAACAGGCGTTCACCGTGTGCGATCGATTCTTATACCTCAGTCGAGCCACCTGATGTTTGCTCAGGGACTCATGTGCAACGAGCTGGGGGTTCTCCATCCAGCTCCCAGTGCACGAGTGCAGACCCGACTGGAACTAGTCCACAAGCCAAGCCCTGGGAAGAGAAGTTTCTTTACATCGGGGAAGAAGAAGAAACACTGGCAGATCCAACTGAAGAGGGATTACCATATTGTCATGTACAACACGCCTCTTTCAAAACTTGGGGGTTCATCTGAATTCTGAGGCGCACTGTACGCAGGCAAATAAGGCAACTGATTTGCCCTAATTGTATTTTAATACGCCCTGTTGTATGGCTACATTTACATCAGACCTTACTTTTAAGATCCACTGGTACAAGGAAAAAATGCACAGGAATTTGTAGGTTAAAAATCCTATTTGGTCTAATAGGGCCGCTCCCGTCTGAAAGGTTGCAGATACGAGCAAGAGCAGGGAGGAGCCCAGGGGACATGAAGTGCCCTCAGACAGAGCCAAGCCCAGGGAAATTCATTTTGCATCCACAAGCAGCAGCAGCTAGCAAATGGTATTCAGTGATGAAATATTAAAGCCTCACCTCTCCGTAGCCGCACACCACCACTTGTTTTCCTCCAAACATCATGTCTGTCGTCCTTTTAAGGCTAAGAAAAAAAGAAGATTAAAACAACCCACAGATTTTAGACAAGTATCAAGAGATGGTGGCAACCAGTGAGTGCTGCTGACAGGCTGGATTTGGGGGCTTAGCTGTTGTGAAATCCCCTCTATCCCCACAGACATCACTCCATCTGGTGGGACCAAGTCAGCTGCTCATGCTCTAAGGACGCAGGGGAAGAACCTCAGGTTTTCACAGAGTCATAGAAAATGAGGGTTGAAGGGCTCTCAGGAGGTCACATCTAGTCCAACCTCCTGCTCCAAGCAGGACCAGCCCCAGCTACATCATCCCAGCCAAGGCTTTGTCAAGCCAGGCCTTAAAAACCTCCAAGGATGGAGACTCCACCACTTCTCTAGGCCGTGTTTCTCAACCGGTGGGCCGAGACCCAAAAGTGGGTTGCAAGTGTATGTGAAAGGGTCATGAGCAAGTCCCAGAAAAATGTGCAAAAGCACGGGTTTCCCCTTGCAGGCTGGCTGCTTGGGACGATTGGAGGTAGCGGGCGCACGTGCATCTCTGCATGCAGCCACACGTGGCCAGCATACTGTCTGGAGATCTGGGGGTGTGTGGGGGGGGAACGTGCGTGTGTCTGGCACTGAGGAAGAGTGGCCGGGCGTGGGGCTGTGGCAGGGCAGGGGGAGCGGGGAGGGGAAACGCTCCTGGACCGTCAGTGGTGGAAGCGGGTGGAGACGGTCCTTCGCAGTGGGAAGCTGGGTGCCTGGGCTGGCGGCACAGGGCCAGTGCTGACACACACCGGGACCTGCACTCGCTGCTTGGTGGGTGGGCCGGGAGCAGCATTTGCTGCTCATGTTGTGGGCCAAGCGGGACGGAGGCAGGTGGGAGCTCCCTCTGGTAGGGCTGGGGGAGGCAGGGGGCCGCGAGTCGGGGGTGAGCAGGGGACTGTGCATCGGGAGCCAGCAGGGCCAGGGGGCGTGGAATGGGACAAGCCATCGATCTTGGCAAATGGTGCCCAGTATGAAAAAAGGCTGAGAACCACTGCTCTAGGGACCAGTGCTTCCCCACCCTCCTAGTGAGAAAATCCTTCCTAATATCCAACCTCAGCTTCCCTTGCTGCAACCTTAGCCCGTTGCTCCTTGTTCTGCCATCTGCCCCCACCGAGAACAGTCCAGCTCCATCCTCTTTGCAGCCCCCCTGCAGGGAGCTGAAGGCGGCTATTCAACCTCCTTAGTCTTCTCTTCTGCAGGCTAAATCAGCCCAGTTCCTGTAGCCTCTCCTCACCAGTCCTGTCCCCCAGCTCCACAACCATTTTCACCGCCCTCAGCTGGACTCTCTCCAACTTGTCCACATCCTTCCTGTAGCGGGGGGCCCACAACTGGACACAGGACTCCAGATGTGGCCTCACCAATGCCAAATAGAGAGGAAGAATCACTGCTGGCAGCGCTCCTACCAATGCAGCGCAGGGTGCCGTTAGCTTTCTTGGCACCAAGGCACACTGCTGGCTCCTGTTCAGCTTCTTGTCCTGTCACCCCCAGGTCCTTTTCTGCAGAGCTGCTGCCCAGCCTGTCACCCCCAGCCTGCACCGGTGCAGGGGATTGCTCCGTCCTAAGTGCAGGACTTTGCACTTGTCCTCGTTGAACCTCATGAGATTTATTTTGCATTTTCCTACTTTAAGTCTGATAGCCCATTTAGATGAAAATCCTATTGAATTATATATGCACCTCCAAGGGCAAGCTTTGGCCCACTGGCCTTCTAGGAGGTCATAGAGAGCTTGCCTCGAGTCCCTCCAGGGCCAGCTTTCCCTATGGCAGCACTGGGTACAGCCAGCCCCAGCACAGGGCTGGGATGAAGGAGAGCTGCCTACGTAGCACCCCCAGAAAATATCTTCTGACTCTTGGGACCAGCCTTGCTTTGCACAGAGGAGACTGCCGCCAAAGGGACGGACGAAGAGCAGCTTCCTGATACAACCTGGCTGCTCTGCACAAATAAAACTCTTCCTTCCAGTCTCTCTCCTCTTGGCATCTCCGTAAGAGCGTCCTACATTGCAGTCTATTTTTGGCCTGTGTAAATGGGTTAGCAGTGTGGGGAAGGTGAAGTGCTCTTACATTTTCCACTGAATTCAGAGAGAAGCCCCGGAGGATTTAATGGCCCCTTGGCACCGCCCGATATGAGAGGGCAGAGCCAGAACTGTATGGCCTGCATCCCGATGTAGCTGCAGCCAACACAGCGCAGAGTTTCCTTGTGGCCCGTAGGCACGGAGAGCTAACACGGACTCCATGCACACCGCGAGTTATTTCTGGTATTAGGAAACAATTCTTCAGACCCCTGGCAGCAGGGACTGTCTTCCCGTGGGGGTACGTTGCCCAGCTCAGTGGCGCCCCAACCCTGGGCTAAGGCCTGCATATGCCTGCACGTGCAAGTAAACCAGGGTGATTGACCCCACAGCCAGCACAGTTCTTAGGGATGTTGCAGTTCGTGTACAAGCTGCCGTACATGAACTTGTACCTCGGACACACAAGCCTGAAACCTTGAGCACCAACTCTGTGCGAGCGTGTAGTGGGCAGCTGGGCTGTCACCTTCCTTCAGCTACTGACGCTCACACGGGGAGCTGAGGACGTCCGAAGCAGGGAGGGAGGGTGGGTCCACCCTGGTTCCACAAGGACCACGTCATTTTGAAGGACCAGAGCTGAAGTAACCATTCCCTCTTCAAATGGGCATCAGTGAGGATCCCCTGTAGGAGACCAGCAAGCAGCATCCTCTGGCTTTGAACAGACCAAACAGAGCTCAGAAGGAGCCTTGATGGATAGGAGGTTGAAGAGTATCCACCAGCTTGTAGCACAGCACGATGCCCTGGGCCACTGCTTATTCTTTGCAATGAAAAGCACTCAGCTGACTACACGTACTGCTCGCATACAGACTCTGCTAAGGCAGCAACCAGTGTAGGCCTCAGGGGAGCCATAACGGATACATGAATGGTTTACACAAGTTTAAGCTGGAAAATGTATTTGATCAGGTTGTACAGGTTGATCTCAGGGTTGGTAGACAAGGCTGGGGCTGGAGGGGTGATGTTTGGACAGTGCTGGGTCTCGATCCAATCGAAGGGGAGCTGGGAATGTTTCAACCTCAGTACTTTTCACCCCGGGGCACTCCGTAGTCTCGGTACTCCTGGCTGGACGGTGTTAGGGTGCATCCACCATGACCCGGGATTAAAACCAACATGCTCAGTTGATGTTCCCTGGGTGAGTGGATGGATCCTGAGTTTCTAGGGCCTCGAAGGAGGTCTGGAGAGCTGAACTGCGTGCACAGCCTAATAACATGCAGCAAGTCTACTAGCATGCCCAGGACTGCAGTCTACCCACGTAACAGGAACTGGATTGAGAGGAACCTGTCCTAAGGCAGGCATGCCTTGGCTGTCATCATGCCTGTCCTAGCTCCTGTGTCACCTACTACCCATCCTGGAACCAAGTACGCCATCTCAGTGTATCAGGAAGCCTAGATGGGCAAACACATAGCTGAGGTTTTGCCAGATTTGCTTGGTAAGATCTCCTCCTGATAGCCAGCTGTCTAAGTATGGACAGAAACACATACCCTTTTTCTCCTGTGTGCCATTACAATGGTGAGGCGCTTGGTGCAGAGACAACAGACCACGGATTAGACAAGCTCCCCTGCAAAGTGCTCAAAGCAGGACCAGTCCCAACTACGTCATCCCAGGCAAGGCTCTGTCTAACCGGGTCTTTAAAACTTCCAATGATGGAGATCCCATGGCCTCTTCTGTTCCTTTTGCTTTGTTTGAAATGCTCAGAAGAAACAGAAAGAAGGAATTGGAGAAAACAAGTGAAGAATTTCTTCATAAACCAGCTGTTTGGCTCAGATAAATGCTGTGGCCAACTGGAACCAGTCAGGGCTCTCTTACTGGCACAGGGGCTGTAAGAGGACCAAGGGGGATTTGTGGCTGCTTCGCCCTGCATGCTCTCGGCAGGGAGCACGAGGAGATAACAGGTTCAAGCGCAGCTCCAGACACATCTAGTCAAAGGGGTCTGAGTGTGCACATGAGGAGTGAACACACCTCCATGCAGTGACACGCTACGGGAACAGATGCACGGCTCCTAATTCAGCTCTATAAACCTACTTCAAAAGCATTAAAGAACCTTGGAAGAGTATCTTTATCGTGACGCTCATGGCCCCGACCGCTACAGTTTGCTATGTGCTCGGATACAATCTAGTGTCAACATGCTGCGGAAGGCAGAAATACCACCCCTTTTGCAGAGGGCAGACAGAGAGCACCGAGATTAAGCAACCTGCCAAGGTCACGCAAGGAGTCTGTGGCTGGATTAGAACCAAACCCTCCTCAGGCCAAGGAAAGAAAATGAACAAGCAAAAGATTCAGACCTAGGAAGTCAGTCTACTGCTGTGGCTGGATGTATAACGCCGTACCCGAGAGCTGGTATGGACACAACGTGTTTGCACCCAGGCCCAGGTTCAGTGCCATGTTGGGGAATTCCAGCTTCTCTGAAGTACCAGGTTTGTAGCTACCAAGGACGTGGGATGACAGACAAGACGGATAAAGGGTCTGGTCTAGTAAGGTTCCTCCAGAAGAAACCGATATTTAACACAGTGATTCTCACCCAGGCTGCTGTGGTAGCACCCACGTGCGCTGTGAGATGCTTTCAAGGGTGCCATGCAATATTAGCACTGTTAGGTGTGCAAACACCTGCACTTGATTCACACGACATTTCAAACAGGAATCTACAACGCCGTCCCCTGTTGTGGCCTTTCTGAGGTCTTGGCAACAGAAGAAATTTTCGATTATTTTTCCATGGTCAAAAAAACAAGAGATAAAGCTAAGAGCTGGTATTTTCCAAGGGACGCCCGAGCCTGAAAAAGGTTGAGAACCACTGGTTTAAAATGTTCGCAGCCCTGCGTCCAATCAAACACACACAAGCCTTCAAGGCAGAGAGTGCTCGGTGGGAGCAGCCACACATACCCATCCAGGATGGATTCTCTGCAGCAGTAGAGGTTGTCAAACTTCTGTTTGGTGACAGAGTCGTTGACGTTCATGGCTGGGACGCACAGTTTTCCAGCTTTAGACAACTGGTACAACCTGTCAGGAGTAAAGACAGGGACACAAAAACGATCAATACCGTAGCTTCCTTCTGTTTCTCAGTGGTCTCAGGCCTCTGCGGGTTGTTATATCCATGGCTGGATGCCAAGCAGTAGCAAAGGGAAGCTCTAGAAATGTACTGGAAAGTACCTTACCCAGCTTCGAAGTGCGAAGTGACATCCACACTTGCACTCTT
>NW_005842533.1:677901-744230 GCF_000455745.1 Alligator sinensis
GCAGTCTGCCATTGCTAGGTTAGGACCCAGAGGACTACATCACACCTTATGTGGAGCAGCAGGGCATGTCTCCTGCAGCTCTCTCGTGCACGAAGGAAGACACTGAGAAGTGCAATAATCAAGATCAATAGCTAGAACAAATTACTCCTTAAAATGGGATGGTCTGCACAGGCAGGGCAGTACAAGGCAGCTACAGGCACAATGCAGCATGGGCCAAACTGAACTTTTGTTAATGGCAAGGTGTTGAAATGCATCTCTCCAGGCAGCACTCAGCTGCGATTGCTACTGTTAGGAGAGTGAAAACATGAAGATCCCAAATCTACATTTGAATACGTAAGCAGACAGGGAACCTAAGAGCAACCTATTGCTGTGTGGTGGAGACTTGGCTGGCACCCCGCAAAACACAGTCTGATCATGTTGAGGGCGGCTGTGTCTTCACCAGAAGGGTTGTTCCTTCTGCTGTGTCTGCTGGGACGTCTCACCCTTTCACCTTACTCCTGGGCACCGTCACAAAGCACACCCTGCTCCACTGGGCGTTTCCTCCAACTTGCTCTCCGATCTTAGAGACTTCCCCACAAGCCATGACCCAAGGCTGAAGCTGTTCTCTTGAGGTGAGGGCTCTGTGTCCCGCACCAACACCCTGAATTTAGACCTTCACCTTTACTTCAAACAAGGCCAGAGACCACCTTAACCTTGTACCTCTGGCTACCAGTGCTAAAATATTGCAAAACTCGGCCTTTTGCTTGTCCTTGTCTGTGTAGATGCCTTTATTCAGGTTTCAGGCACCACTTCCTTCTCACCTATTTCAGTTCTCTTTCTCATGGTTTGCTCAATTTCTGTTTCAACCTTCAGCCTGGTAAGAGACCTGCCGCCTGTGAGTCTCACTGCAAGCAGCACTGAGGCTGCTGCCCTCTTTCCCAACTGATAGCTTGCAGCTCATCCCTGGCTCTGTCCCTGTCTCTAGTGTGCAGTTCCCCACTGAAGCACAATCAGGGAGCTTTCTGTTGAAGTCACACCACGCGCTAACTCGGGCCTTGCTCACCAATACTTTCCCTCTCTCCTCCCCTGCTGCAGCTGGGTTATAGATGTCATTGTCTCCCTGGACCTCTCCCCTCTCTCTCCAGAAGACAGAATCATTTCCTCTTAAAAATCTCACTTCTTCCTGCACTATCTATTTTAGTTTGAAGTTGACTGTGAACTTCTCACTTTCCCCAAAGCCAACCACACCTTCTCCTGGCAATTTAACCCCCCAACCCTTTTCCCATTCTTGACCTTTCTTCTTCACACACCGTGATGAGGCCATCAGGAATTGTGTCCATTTTACAGATGGAAAAGCAATGGGTTAGATGCACTTCTAAAAAGTCCCACTAAGGTAAGTAGCAGGGTAAAAATTAAGAACTCAGGAGTTCTCACTCCCAGTTCCAGGTTTGGATCACTGGATTTAAGTATATTTTTCACTCTGGGGAGGTTAAATGTGAATTTTGAAGGTCTGGTCCTTGTCCAAAAGCCACCCTACAACTGCAATGAGGAAGCTCAAAGTCCAAGAAGCTGCTTGAGAGATGGCATTTCACAGCCTGTAGTTTTCTTGTGAGCAATCACAGTGAGTTAGTGCAACACACCCACTTGGACTGGCTTTGTCCAAGGATGCACAGGGGGTGCAGCTCTGTTACCTGTGGACGCCAGTCACACTCTCCTCTACTATCCCCTTGATTTTCTTAAACATGTTGGGGTATTTCTTATAAATCCAGTGGGTGAGGTCCCCTCCATCATCCAAGATCTGCAATAAGAAAGTCACACAGGTCAGTGCCCTGAAGAGTCAGCATAGCTGCCAACCTCCCTAAGTAAATTATGCACCAAATTCCAAATTTATTAAGCTTGCTCAAGATTTTGCACTGTGCAAGCTACAGTCACTGCAACAGCACAGGCATAACCCACAAAAGGACTATTTTGTCTGATTATTCAGGGTAGGAACAACGTTTTGGTTTTGTGTGTAGTTCTTCTAGGCAGATGCTGCCAAAATGCTAAGCATTTAAACCCCAAAGAGGGACTGCCTGAACAGCCCTAGCACAAGCTCCTCTCTCTGACTGCCCTTCCAGCCAGAAGAACCACTGCAGAAGTGACAGAGAAGTGTTCATGCATCACAGCTGAACCCAGATCCAACCTTTCCACCCCAACTGCGAATGGTGAGGCCAGGTGACCTTGACTGCAATAGTAATTTTGTTCTGGAAAAGGCACTGTGTTTCACAAAGTTCAATCCATATCCTTTACACGGTCACCTTGGGTCACAACTCACCTAGGCTGAGCTTCAATTTAGGACTTAAAAGGTACCAATCACCCAAACCATCCAACACCTCTCAAGGATACACTTTTCCAAAGGATATTAAACCTCAAAGTAGAAGACATAACTCATAGTGGGATGCAAGGGATAAGGTGGGAAGGAATAGAGACAAACTTCATCGTTTGACAACCACCAATCCCCTGGATCATAGTGTATGTGCAAGAGGTCTATGCCACCATTACACCAAGACCTTCAGTGCGTACACCTAGGCAAGAGTATGGAGGAGTGGAGGCTGTCCTAGACCAACTATCCCCCGCTTTAGACCACTGAGACAGAGTCCAGAGGTCAGCCCGAGTCCAGACAGTCAGTGCCTCGATGGTTGTAGCTTCTGCCAGAGAGCACACTTACTGCTCGACTACAACCACTAAACATGAACAAGTTGGGCTGGTGCTACATAATACCCAAGGAACGTGCCCGCTGAAAATTCAGCGTCTTGTAAAAGGACTCAAGCAGATAACTATAACTGAGTCAGGAAGTGACAGAAATCAGAGATGGAAAAGAGCCTCACCGGTGACCAACGTACGGTGAGTGGTATGATCACCTTGCCTAAGGTAGCACAGTCTGGTAATCTATCGTACAGCCGTAACGCACGCTCTTATACACCAGCATGTAGAGCCGGATATGCTTACACCCATCAGTTTGATTCAAGCATTTCTGTGGCACACAACAGCATCTGTCAGAGGGTCGAGGATTTTAAGTTAAAAATGTTATGTACCATATATGATCATTGCCGTCTGCTGACTATGGACCCACAGACAATTAGAAAAAGCCTACTGGGAGCTATTGGAGTTTCCCCAAGCAGTGGATTCCTGTATTTGTGCCCCTCCTTTGTCACCCCAGGCCAAATGATCTGGCCCCAACAAAAGCTACTTCCACTTGCGCCTCCCACATTGCTTCAGTGCGTAGCCCGTCCAAAAAGACACGGGTGGAGAACTCTGGACGAGAGCCTGACACACCAGCCTCTCCTATATCAAGGTATTTCTACACCACAGACTTACTGTGTCGGGCACTGATGCCCTTCCACGTACCATGCTGCATTACCCAGGGTATTGTCTGAACTGGTATCTAACAAGGCTTCATTTGTGCAGTGCTGGGCAGGCCAATTAGCACTGTCACTCAGCAGCACTAATTAGCCCCCCTGCAGCATCATACAAATGAGTCTACGCTGGCTCCGGTGCAGCAGGAAGCCCATGCGAAGCAGGATGTATCTGAGGGTGCTTCTTCCTGACATAGTGAGCTTGCAAAGTAGTCACAGAGACCCAGTACGCCCTGCAAATGTGCTGCAGCATCATTAGGACCCTGAGAATGCATCATAACCTCTCATGTGCTCAGCGTCCCACCTTATATACAGCACAGAAATCACCGGGATACCTGGGTTTCAACAGCCAAGCCATAAGGGGCTCCAGCCAGTGTTCATCAGAAATCTCTTCTTGGCTCAAGCCTCAAGATAGGGAGCTGCCCAGTGTGCAATCCTGCACAGAACAAGGCCAGCGTTGTTGTGCCTGGACTACAGGGCCAGCCTAAAGCACGGGCAGGCCAGTATCTTACTCCCATTTTATACCACCTAGGATTTCACAAGGCCCCTCCTGCTTGTTTTTCCGCTAGGGGATAATAATGGTTGGGGGGGGCGGGGGTGGAGTCTCAAATTGTAATTGCACTGTTACCTCCCTAATTCCTCCCCATCCACTTGGAGAGGCCCCGGTGCTGTGGCATCCCCAGGACAGTGCCTGCTGGATTAGCCCATCAGACTAGGAGCCTGAGCAAGGCCAGAGCTGAGGAGGAACGGGCATCAGGTTTCAGTGACCAGCAGGTGAAATGCCGAGTGCCTGGTTCAGCTTAGCACATGGCGGCACTTAATCAACCCAGGCTAAGCACACGGCCACGGGGACTGCGGACGATTCCTTCTGCAAGTCACTTACCAGATGCCAGGGAAAGGCCGACTCTCCGGAGTCCTGCCAGCCCCTCCATTGCTCAGGTGGTTTCAAAGGGTCAGCTGCCAGTTTATCGTCCCTGCTGAGAAAGGACTCGGCAGCCACTGCCCATGAGCTTCTCCCAGCACAACGCCTCGAGCTCCCTCTACTGGTAATTGTGGCTTCATTCAAACCCAAAAGACACCCCCCGCTGCTTGTACAAAAAGCCCATGTGACGGAGCATCAGGAAATAACCTGATGAGGTCCATCCTGTGTCCACTATGGGGCCAACCCTCTGCTAGATCAGAAAGCCTCTATCACGAGCTATTCAAACAGGGATTTGGAAATGGTGAAGTCCTCTGAACCATAAGCTCTCCTTGCTCATCTGCCTCTTGGCAGGACCAGGACCACCAATGATCCTACCACTAGTGCTGGGATGTGCCGAGTATGGCAAGCGCTGCCTTAAAAATGAGAATACTGATTTAGTGGTCATTCCTTTTCCTCTTCCATGTCTTTTACAGCTGAGCTCCAGCTCCTGTGCAAGGCAGATATGACCCTCATTTTACAGGCTGGGAAACTGAGGTGTGGCGGCAGCGTTAGGGATGGCAACTCAGCTGCTCCTGGAGAATTCAGTACTGAGGAAATGAAGGCAGCCCTCAAGCTTTCAAAGAACAACAAATCACCATGGCCTCATGCCATACATGCTGAATTTCCTTGCAACTCCGGGGAGATGATCATTTGGCGTTGTGAGTTCATCTCCAACTGCGTCGAATGCAACGAGATCCCTTGCATTTGGAGAAAGGCCACAGGCGTTGCGTTCCTAAAGTCTAACAAGCCCAAAAAGAGCTACAGACCAATCTCCCCGCTGTGCTTTCCCCACAAGCTACTGGGATGTCTCATTTATGCCCAAGTCTACCCCATAACCGATCCGCAGCTGCCTAAGGAGCAGGCTGGTTTCAGACGAGCAGGTAACCCCTCACTCAAGACACTGAAGAGAGCTGCCAGACTGGGGAGAAGGCCGGTGCTGTCCTGGGTGGACCTCGCCCCTTCTTTTAATCGAAAATGCAATGGAGTGGAGAAATGAACACAACAAAAATCCTAAGCATAAGATCCCTTCTGCCCTGATTTCCACCTCGACATACCCATATTTCACTTGGAGTACTAAACCCATTGACCGTCTGGAAGTCCGGATGCGACACACCATCCCCTTCTCCAAATGTGGAAAGAGGGCAGAACTGGGAGTTGAGCAAGGCTCTTTTCCCCTGGGGGTGCAAGGGTAAGATGACCCTGCAGCTCCAGAGCACCTGCTCAGACGCATAAAATGCCAAGCCTGCCACGCCTGCCGCAGGTGCATTTACCAGCAGCTCTCTCCTACACTTGCTACCAGCAGGTTTCTCATGAGGGTCCTCCCTAGTCACCACTTCAGCAAAATGGTTTTCACATGCGTGACTACAGCTGGGACTTTTCCTTATGTAAACCCTGGATGAAAATGAGCCCTAGGCTGCCTTTCTGTCACTCTTCATGTTATGAGGGGATCAGCGACAAACTGCTAGAAGGTAGTTAGCTGAGCTGTATTTTATCACTCCCTTCCTGATTTTAATGCCTGGCCTCAGACAGCTTTGAAGGGCATCCATGATTGCTTTCTCACACCCGCCCCCCCATCCTTCCACTCTGCAAGGTGCCGTGAAGACACAACTCCTTCAAACGGCGACTTTTCCTATATCTAAAACACCGGCAAAGATCTAATCCACCTCCCTCCAGAGCGACATCTTGGATTTTCACTGTACGGCCCAGCTGTGTGCCCTGCTGCCATGAGGTGCGACCCACAATCCTGAGTCTCTCATTGAGCTGTCAGATTTTCAGAACAGTAATTCCCTACTCTATGCCCACGTCTACTTCACAGCTATTTCTCCCTTGCCCATCTAATTCCCCTTTACCCCGTCTACCCAGCACAATTCAGAAGGATCTCAACCGACAGGAAAGTTGGGTTACAGCTAACAAGTTCAATGTGGACAAATGCAAGGTGCTGCATCCCAGGAGGAATAATCAAAAACACCAACATAAAATAGGTGACACCTGGCTGGAATGGCAGCACTATGGAAAAGGACTTGGGGGTCCTTGGTAGACCACAGATTCACTATGGGCGCATCGATATGTTCATTAATGTGCTTTTGCTAATGCGCATTAAATTTAGTACCACCATTGTGATGTACCAGAAAAAGGCGCATTAGCCTATTTTAATGCACATTAGCGAAAGCAGACGGTTTTTTGTGATGTTTAGTGTGCATTAAAATAAGCTAATGTGCATTAAAGTGCACATGTACATGCGCCCTGCGAGTCTGCAGTGTGATGCAGCCGCACAAAAGGCGAATACGATTTTGGGTCGCATCAACAGAAGCATTAGGTGCAAGACACGGGAGGTGATAGCGCCTCTCTACTTGGCACTAGTTAGGCCTCATCTGGAGCAGTGTCTGCAGTTCTGGGCTCCACATTTTAAAAAGGACGTGGAGAAGCTAGACGGGACCCAGAGGCAGGCAACAAAGATGATAAAGGGCTTGGAAAATCAATCATATGAGGAGAGGCTGAAGAAGCTGGGCATGTTCAGCTTGTGGAAAAGGCACTTAAGAGGGGACATGAGAGCAGTCCTCAAATATCTGAAAGGCTGCCATAAAGAAGAGGGAAAGCACCTTTTCTCTCTTGCTGCAGAGAGAAGGACATGGACTAATGGCTTGAAGTTACAGCAAAGTTTAGATTGGATATCCGGAAAAACGTCTTCACTGGTAAAATAGAGAGGCAGTGGAACGGAGGCCCAGGGAAGTTGGGGACGCTCCATCACTGGATCTATGAATCACCATATTTAGGGTCAGGAAGGAATTTTACCCCACAGTCAGACCGGTACGGACTGTGGGGGGTTTTCCACCCTCTGTGGCAGAGGGCATGGCAGCAGAGCATAAACTGACAACATTTCATTGACAGGTTGCTGGCTGCGGTGGTCCCCCTGCTTTACCTGTGGCAGGTTCGGGTGTGATGTCTGCATTGTCAGGGTTGATGGTACTCTTATGTAGAGGTAAGATTATGGATTTGTATAGGACGGTTTGGATAGGGATGACCCTGCCTCAACCCACCGGCGGTGCCTGCTGTGGGCGCACACATCTGGGGGGTGCATGCCTCCCCCTGCCCCCTCCAGACACCAACCCCCTGCCCCAAACTTTGGGAGTGAGGGGCACCAGCAGGGCTGAGGGATGGGAGGCTGTGGGGTGGGAGCGAAGGGCACTGGCAGAGCCAAGGGGGCTTTTTTCTACTTAACCTATTTACAGGGTTGAGACTGGCCTTTGATGTTTATAAAGGAGTCCTGGTACAAAAAAGGTTGAGGAGCACTGGTCTAGATCATCTCTGGAGGTCCCTTCCAGCCCAACTTCTCTATGAGTCTAATCCCAGGGATTGACCTCACTTTGCTTCCCGTGCACAAGGCCAAGTGCCATTCCTTAACCCAGAGCTGTCATTCCCACTTGCCTGCCTTTGGGTGCATCATTTCTTGCTCTGAAACAGCCTGGTGCCTCAGTAAGAAACCAGGCTGTATGGCTTGGATGGATCAACCATAGAGATGTTCGGGTTTTCACACAGCTCACACCCAGCCATGTTTCGGGGGGACTGCCCATCCAGAGAGTCCCATGCAACTGCTCCAAGCCTGCTATCCTCATGATATGAAAACCCCAAACTCCTTGTCTCAAAAAAGGGTTTTCAGTAACTCAGGAGCTACTTGCTAGATTGGAGGAGCCCATGCACAGGTACTGAGATTTCCAGTACATGTTGTGCTGATTATAAGTTGAACCCACATATTCCAAGTTCAAATTTTGAAGACAAAACACATTTTTTTCTCTTCTCTTCCATATAAGTTGATAACTACAGGTGCAGATCTCAAACAGCTCTTGCCCGTGGAGAATCACATAACTGAAAGCAGGTCCCAAAGGGTTATATGCACTAAAAATACTAAAATATGAACTACTGGAAAAAAAAATTCTGCCTTTGACTTTTTATCGCAGGCACAAAAATCCTGCAGGTGTGAAGTCAAGACTTTGGGGGCCCAAATGCAAGCCAACCCTGCTTATACATCAAGTGTAATTTTTATGGCTCTTCTGGAGGGGAAAAAAAGTAGATTTATAATCAGAACAACACAGCAGCTTCTCTCTGGGGGCAACCTGAGTTGATCTGTACCGAGTGGCGGCCAAATTCACAGGGAATGAGAAACCTCACTGGTACCTTCCAGAGGAAACGCTCCTCTCCACAACCCCTGCCCGGTGGCCATCTTTGCAGCCTCGGACCACTTTCCATCACAAACCTGGCATATATATTTCAGACTGGCAGCACCCTTCACATTGCTGCCACCCTGCAAGCCAAGGGCTGCAGCGGGCATAGGAGCAGCCTTATTTCCACGTGAGGGCTAAAGAGAAGAAAGCAGTTTGCCCTTTTGAGCTCAGGCATGGCGCAGACAGGATGGGTACTCAGGGCACAGCAGGGCAATCTGCTATGTGAACAGGAGGGGCAGGTAACTGCAGGAAGGTCTCTTAGGGGGCTCTGGGTCCCAGACCATCCTGCTTTTTGTGAACTTCGGCTTCTTCTTTCCGACTCGTGTCTAATTTTGGCTATTTTTAGCCTCTCTCCACTGTGCTCGCTTTCATATTTGCCTGTTTCCAGGGAAACAACGAAATCAGCAGCACAGGTGGCACTCTAGCCATCTGCACGCGAAGTATGAAACCAGTTTTATGATGACTCACAGCATACAGCTGACGACGGGGATCCTGGCTTACAGGAAACGTTCCCCAGGTAGCCGAGCCCAGTTCGGGTAGCCGGGACTCCTGGGTTCTGCTCTGTTGATTCAGGCATCTCGTAATGTGCCACTGCTTTCTCCTCTGCGACATGGAGGTAAAACACTCCTTGCCCCACAGGAAGACTATGAATCTTAGATGACATAGACATTAGGGCTGGAAGGGACCTTGCAAGATCATCGGGTCCAGCCCCCTTAATCCCATTCAGAGCTTTTCACTCCTATAAGCGACTTCCACCCAAGGACCATTTGGTGGGATACTCAAGCTCACAAACCTTCTCTGCATTTATAATAGTACAAATGAAGTGTGCTTTATTGAGGCAAGATCACCCACTGCCAGATCAGTTGCAAGGAGACCACTGCCCATTTTATGGCAATAAAATGCTATGCCATGCTAGCAAAATGTTGTGCTAATACTGTACTGAGTATATATACTCCTTTGGATAACATGCTCAGCTTAAAAAGCACTTCCACAAGGTGCTATTCTCCACGTTACTGATTTCACAGGTCATCCAGGATATCACTGGCAAGACTGGGATCGGTATTAGGAGCTCCACGCTCCAACTGCACTCAAACCAAATCTTCATCAACGCATCAAGCAAAATCCTTGGTCCTACCAGAGTCAACGACAAAAGCTCTCACTGGTTCCAGCAGTGTCAGGATTTCACTGACAGCAGGGAAAGCTAGACTTCAGTCAAGTCTGGAAGACCGGGGGAGAGAGCGTGTTTGGTGAGGCCTGCAGTGATCCTGCAACTTTTCTGCTCTGCAGGTAACTGTGTAATATCCCACAACCTACCTTCCACTCACAACACCCACTTTCCCATTGCTTGGTACTAAAATGCTCTGTTCCGTTCGTCACCTGGAACAGGAGCCCGGAGGATCACAACTTGAGAAGTGCTAGATCAAGTACAGTTGGCTTTGCTGGCTTTCTGAAGGTCTATACCTCTTCACAAAGCCCCATCTGAAGAGACATTGGCCATTACAGATGCATAAACCCAGGAAGCCTCATCAAACAATCACAGGAAAGTAAGCTAAATGGACTGATGAGGAATTTTCATTTTGCCAATAGCATCAACGATGACCGCTGTTGCTCCTAATGGGACAGCATTTCCAAAGCAAACACCGCTTATTTCTCTGACTGAGTTTCCTAGATACAGAAATATGGCTTGGGGACAGATTTTTTGATCATTCACAAATTCCTTTAAAGGTGACAGAGAAAACAAAAGTCAAACAGATGCTATTTGAAGAAACAAAAATTAACATCCCAAATGATTTAATATGAGGAAACTTAAACGATGCAAATGCATGGCAATATCCTCCAGCCTCTCTTCTTCTTCTTTGCCTAAATTTAGATTCTGAATTGCAGAAAACAGGACCTGTCTAAAGTGTTATGGAAGTAAAACATTTGAGAGCTGAAACACCAAGATATTTGAGAGCTGAAATATTTGCCAAATACCAAGATCAGAATATTGCATTTTCTCTTTCAGCTGGGACCTCACAAACCACCAATGCAAGGAGCTGCAGTACTTCATGAGCAACACAGCGGGTGCAGGATTTAGTATCAAGATTATCTGGTTTCCAGCTTTGGCCCCAAAAGCTAAAATGCTCTAAATGGAAAAGTTTTTCTGGGAACAGCAGTCAGTGTGAACATGAACTCACACAGTTAAACTGCTACAACCCCTTCCTTCCCTACTTTGCACACCCTTCCATTGTTGCTCTGAGCCACTGTTTGCGTTTAAGGCATCTTACCAGGTTTAATTTGAATGGAAGCAAGCCAGCCTTAAAATGACTTAAGAATATGTACACAGGGGCTTGGTACCAACCTAACTATATTGCTTTGAGAGTCCAGTTTCTTGTGCAGAGAACTGACCAAGTGTAAGATAGAGGGGAGCTAATTTCCAATAGCAGGAGGGTCAGTTAATTGCAAAGCACTTTGAAACTATGTGCCAAGCAAGGGCTGAGCATTAACTGCTGCTGAAGAAACAGACTTGTAAATTCAAGGGTGAACTAGCAATAACTCCAAACCCTTCTGTGGATCCCTGGCTCACCGTCTCTCCCTCTCTCAACTATAGTCAAGACATCACCAGCCTTTCTGACTGCTACATGTGCCAAATGTTCAGATGCAGCCAAACGACCCACCATATTAGGCTGCCATCCCTCCACATTGACACAGCGATCGATACACCACCAGAAGTCATCTTCAGATTCTCCCTTCCAGGCAAAGACAGGGAATCCTGACAACGAGAGGGAGAAAGTTCAGTGATGCAGAGGTCAGCTGGGACAAGTGCTCCCTACACTGCAAAGGGTGGGAATGGCCAAGGTTTATGCGGTGCTTCCTATCACCGTCAGAGCACCCACATTGAGAGCCAGACCATACACACCGCTCTAGGAGAGGCCCTTTTCGAATTATGGAGGTGTGTGTATGATATATTCACCACAGGCAATGCAGCAATTAGTCTCAGTAGAAGTTAGTTCAAAAGAGCAAATATGTGGCCTTTCAGAAAGCGGTGAAGCTGTGATTTCAAACCCTCCCAGGAGACCTCTTTATTGCTGTTCTGGCAAATCTTCAAATACTCCATCTTGGGTGAGCCCCAGAGCAGATATACAGGGTTGTAGAGAATCGTAGAAGCAATTACAACCCATCACTCCAGGCCTCTGATCCATTTCTAAGGACAATAATCTTTACAGCATATGTAGAAGGTATCTGTACTTCAAAATTATCCCAAGTATTGTTCTTACACGAAATGCAGGGATGGGGAGAAGAACAGTGCAAATTGATTTTTCAGGCTGGCTATCAAACCAGAAATTTGGGGGGTGGGGGGAAACATTCAGTGCAGATAGGACAGACAAAGAAATGTGCTGCTGTTTTCCTCCTACAAAAATGGAAGCTTAAAAAAATATAGTTTTGTTCAACACTGAATGTGACACCTGGCCCAAAACTATTTTTTTTCAGTGTTTGTCAAATATTCAAAGGAAACAAAAGGCTAAAGTCACTCCCTCGGTAACTGGAATGCTCACTCGAGATGTGGAAGACATCATCTCTCCTAGATGCCTGGAAAGTGCTGCACCCCCCTGGGGTAGGGTCTCTCAGTTTTGCTGACTGGCACTGTTTTACTTCATAAAAATAATCACAGCTTCACTGGAAAAAGGGTGGGGACCTCCTACCTTGCAGGGGAGTAGTCTAATCATTGGGTTACAGCACCATTTGCATCCGTCACCATCTGTGTTGGGCACATTTACACTTTAGAGCAGTGGTTTTCAACTTTTTTTCACTTGCGGACCCCTTTGGAAATTTCAAATGGAGGTGCCGATGCCTCTGAATAGGAAGTGTGGGTGTTCACATACTTTTGATTGATCATAATCATTTTTCATGGACCCCTTAGACAGTCTGTGGACTCCCAGGGGTCTACAGACCACAGGTTGAAAACCACTGCTTTAAACTGGAGTTATACATTTCAGTGACTGAAGTTCAAGGTGTACTGTCCACACACAGTCTCTCTGTCTCTGATTTGTAGGTGTCTAATGCCTCGAGCTCTGACCGTACTTTTATTTGTCTAAGCAGTATCCAGAGTGCATTCTGCCCTGCCCATCCTTGCGATCCTGCAGGGAGGAAATAAAGGGCAGTGCCCACCAATTGCTCCCAAGTTTCCTATTTTGTGTTGAATCTGAGACAGAAGTGAAAAGAGGCAGAATTGGAATACGTTTGTGGATAATGCACTTCAAAGATCTCCAGTCACTGGTCAGGAACTTCATTTTCCCTTCTGACTAAGTCTGTACATCCCGATCCTCATTTGTGGCTGATTTTAAAGCAGGGCTCACATACTTGGGAGCAGACCTCAGAGTCCCTCTAGGTAAATGGTGATTGTAAGACTGCTCTGCCCAAGCACACAATCTGCCCTAGCGTTTTCTGCAGGGGCATGTGTGAATGGAGCTCTAATCAGCTGTCCTGAAGGTATAATTTATGGCGACGTGGTGCAGAGGTGCTATAGACATTGCTTGGACACTTGCAGAATGTGTCCCTTATCATTGATGGCAAGTCCAACCTAGCAGTCTCATGGCTGTTTTATTCAACCCGTGATCCAGTTTGACAGCCTCGGGGCTGACATCGGGGCCTTTAGACACCTCAACCACAGGTACAAAAAGCCAGGGACTCTTTCTGAACAAATGTTTGGCAAAAGTTGTAGGCCAATACTCTTTTAACATCTAGCATTCCTGTGATTTCCTCTCTTCCTCAACTCCACAAAATTGTGACCCCCCTCCCCAACATCATGTAATTTCTTAAAATAATCCCAATGGCCAACACTAGCCCACAGCGCTATAGCAACAAGGTACAACCCAGATTTCTGAGCCACCAAACAATCAATATGCACACTTTAGCCACACAACTTACCAGTAAAGCATGTGCACGTGAATACCCAAGATGAAAGAAAAGCACCATAGAGATTTCAAGCTCCCACATGTTTATTCTAAACTGAAGGCATGACTATTTTAAAACAGAGAAAGATAGCCTGGCTGTCTTCTCTTACAGCAACCTGTAAAAGGGAAAAAGGGAATCTTTCTAAAAGCACCATGAAAAAAGGGGCAGCCTCTTACCACTCTCAGCCAGGGCAGCAGCCACTTCGTTGAGAGTTGAATAGATGTTGCAAGCAGCCCACCGGCACTGAGCACCCAAGGCACCAAGAGTCTCCATCAGTACCTGCAAAGAGAACAGAAGAGGGCTGTGATATATTCCTGTCATATGAACTGCACTGAACTTAGAGGGGGCGTCTGCAAATTGACTTCTACAGGAAGCAAAGTACCAACCTCTGCAGTTTTAATAGAGCGCACTGCTTTTCTGTTTATTATTTAAAGGAGCATTTCGATGGCATCGATGCCATTTCTTTAAGCACCGGTAGTGTTGTCAGTGCTATATGAAACACAAACAGACCTCCATTTCAGTAAGATAATGAATGAACTGCATAATGATTTCACTGGATCAATCCCAACCCCCTGGTTCTAGTCACTAGAAGGCGTTCTTCCCAATCTGGAACAGAACCCAGGAGTCCTGAATCCCAGTCCTCTGCTCTATGCATTAAAATAAGGCCCTCTCACTGTGCCTTTGAAGTTGGCTTTTTCAAGTCATCATTACTCACAGCTGTTGCTCAGGGACATGCATGCATTGCTCACATCTTCAGGTGGTTAGAGAGACAGATATAGAGATGAAGAGTTATGAACAGACCATTATATAAGGGGGCAGTTCTCTTTTTGTTTTAAAAATGGGGTTTTGGTGAGAAAGGATTTGTCTCCAGAGATGTGGATCCAGCCTATCTGCTTCTGAGAACAGATGGCCAAAGGGCAAAATCCCTCTTCAGCATTTTACCAGCAGGACCCAGCCTTGCCCTGTCTGGGGAGAGAATGAGGTTCATTCTTCATGGCCTATCTATTCTTTTACCTCCCTTCTGAGACGGTTAACAAGGACTGCAGCTACGGGGTCCTGCCTCAGGCAGGGGGTTGGACTAGATGAGCTCTGGAGGTCCCTTCCAGCCCCGCTTCTCTGCCATTTCTGTGCTTTAGGCTGGAGTTTATCCTGCTGTGGAAAATCACTGCCTTGGTTCCAGAAGTGACCCCTACCCACACATCTCATACTAGTAACTGAGCAGTCAGTAGTAAGTCATTTTGCAGTCTAGAATAGATGACCTATGGGTGACAGGCAGCTAATTCTTTCACAGTCCTCCAACTCACCTAATCTTGATCCATCTATCAATTAGATTTCTAGACTGCCCTTCTCAAACAAGACTCAAGGCAGCAGCTTACAAGAAGGAAAAATAACTTACAAAAGCAAGCAGAGTGTTCAAATTAAATGCAAAACAAAAACTCCCTGAAAAAAACATCCTGACTTAGCCTTGCTTGCAAAATGAGAACCAAACATGAAGATCTTAAAGAGTTTCCTTTCCTTGAAGCATGGCAATGGGTAGAATGAGCCTCACAGTGAGGCACTGTCATCCCCTGAGCACATGCTTTGTACATCAACGGAGTCAGTCTACAATTCAGGAACAGAAGACTGGAAGGAGCCCCTCAGCCACTGAGTCAGTCCCAATGACATGCTGAAATGTCAACTGAAAAAGAGAAGTCCATAAAGCCTTACAGCAGTCTGGGCTGTAATGTGCGTGCAGCCCACGATCTTGGCCCCAGCCAATGGCTTCTCTCCCTGAGCTCGCTTCCGCAAAGCCATAAGTGCAGGCATTTCTGGAAGAGATGGAAAAGCCAAACAGTTAGCCCAAGGAACGACATTCAGCACCACTCCCTTCCTCCTCTCGATACTGAAGACGTTATAACAAGTGCACATGGCATTGCCACCCCAGATGTTTAAAAGCCAGGCGGACGGCCTCAAAAATCTTGGCACTCATTGAAAAAACCCCCCATCATTCCTTAAATATACATTCAGGCTCTTCCTTCTTGAATGTTTTGGGTTTGGTGTGCTTGTGTTTTCAGGCTTTTCTCTGCAACAAGGACGGGGCTGTGAAAATTATTTTTAATAGAAGCTGAGTTTTTTTCAAACTTGTTTTCAGGAGTTCAGGATAAGCCCACAGTATTTATAAGCGCTTTAATCATGATAATAATGCAGTCCCTGGAAGGAGCCCCCTTCTTTTCACAAGTTGTCTGAACGAATCATGATGTTTTACAGCATTGTCTAGTGTTTGTAAGTTGTTCGTAACCACGTGCCTCTGAAAATCCAGTAGTCACTCAATGAGTGGTCACTTGGGTCATATGGCATTTCTTCCTGTCCTGGGAGGACATCCCAACCAGAACAGTGCCTGAAGTCATCAGTGACACGCTGGCCTTTCCAGGGAGAGGCTGGGGAACATTTCAAGTAATATAAAACAATAGCAAGCAACGGCATTAAGATATTTGAAGTATTTTCCTGTTTGGTGCTGGCTACTAGAGCCCACTGCCCCCCTCACCCCATCAGTCTATTGTGCTGTTCTGCAGTAATAAAGTAATTTGGGGTCCTCCCTGCCCTTTACCTCTTTAAGCTTAAAGATCCTCTGTACATCTAGATCAGTGATTCTCACCCAAGGTGTCAGAGCACCCTGAGGTGCCTTGAGGTCCATTCAAGGGGGTGCCATGCAGTGGTAGCACCGCTAAGTATGCAAACACGATTCACAAGATAAATCCAGAGATTTCAAACAGGAACTCACAGTGTTAAAAACATTCTGATTTGCTGGAGGCTTTTTGGGGGTTTGCAACAGAAGAATTTGCTCTGTTACATTTGTGTAGTCAAAAAATGAATGAAAATTAAGAGCTGGCTTTTTCTTAGGGGTGTCTTGAGTGTAGAAAGGTTAAAAACCAGTGATCAAGATGGTCAGAAAATCCATTCCCCCAACCAGGGAAAGGCTGTTGAAATTTTCCACAGAAAAATTTTCAGCAAAAAAATCACCAAGACAACAGCAACAAAAACCAAAGGGAAATATTTTGGACTCAAATACTGACATGATGCCTAATAAGAAAGGTCTTTGGGTGCTTCATGCCCCCACTCTCAAGGGTCTCTGCTGGATTATATATACACCACAGCCTCCACTCACGGGGAGAAGGCGGCAGCTGCATCACGAGAGTCTGGTCGCGACATCTCATGGGAAACAGTCTAGCCGGGAAGACAGAGAATGGGAACATGGGGAAACTGCTACCCCAGGAGGCACCAAGGCAGGAGAAGCAATCAAAAGATTTCAGCTTTTGGTTGAAATATTTGGTTTTCTGACCAAAAGCTCCCAAGTCTTCCTCAGCAGGCGCTTCTTACAACAAACCTCCTTTAGTAAAAAAAAAAAAAAAAGAAAAAGAAAAGGGGATTTTTCTGCTGAAGACCAGCTTTCACTAAGGGCCCTGCTATAAATTCAAATGAAAGCTAGCTAGAAACCTGTTACAGAGTTGTTACACATTTTCAGGCACAAACTTTGTAGCTGATTGCCCTTTTATACCTGGATAAGTTATTTTTATGGTGTGATAATTACTTTGCAAGTGTGGCCGGTCTCCGATTCACCAGTGAATTGCCTAATATACGTAATGTACAGCAGAAGCCTGAACGGTCGGTCTCAGTCATCCCTAGCTCCCAGCTCTGCAGACACCACCGAAGCAGGATGTACCCGTGCAACGTCCAGCCCCCAGAACAGAGCTCGTGGAGCCTTGCTTTTTACCTTGCTCAGCAATTTCAATCTCTCGGCGCCCGAATTCTGCTTGCTTTATATTTTTCACACAGAAATCGCTGCTGCCTTTAGAGTTCTTCTGTTGCTTGTCCCGGGGGGAGGTCTCATCGTCGGAGCTGTCTGTATATGAGGCAGCTGAAGAGAGAAAAGGACACATCACAGCCAGAATAAGCCACCCCCAAAAGTCAGATCCTCTGCGATAGGATAGGAGGGGGCATATTGCAGCTACGGAGCAACTGAGAGAATGTGTGACCCCCCTTCAAGAGTAAAAAAACATCGAGGTTATGCAACACTGACACAGGCATGCACCAGAATTGGTTTGCTTCCCAATTCTGCGGCGATCAGCTGAACAGATCACAGACGTGCTTCTTTCGGGCAATAAGAGCACCTTGAGGTGCCGACTCCTTTGTTTCTCTCTTCTTCCTCAACCACAGCCCTCTTTTCCTTCCACTGTCCATATCCTCAGGACCAGCCTTTCCCCTGAAGTGCCCTTCAGCCCTCTATCCAACTCTTATTTCTGCAAACCTACCTGCCACTGCTTCAGCCCTTCTGCCACACTGCTTCTCTGCTTGAATCCACCAAGACCAGTGTCAACCATTCATGCCTTCATCTCCTCTCGCCTTGCTATAGCAACACAAGTTTATGGCCTGTCCATGCTCTTATGCTCCAGATTCTTATGCCCAGTTAGTCCTTGCTCTCTCTATCACTGCTAATGACGGGGGCTATTCCTAGTGTGAGTGCTCTGCTAATATGGAGAGTGGGGACTGGACTGAGACCCACCTTATTTCATGCGAGTTGTCAAATTGCAGCTTAACGCTAAAAGCTTCTAGCCCCTACTCATCTAAGATGGCTGTGTCCAGCCTCGGGAACCACCCCATGCTTAAGGGAAAGGAGATCTGTTACTCATTATAGCTGCTCTAAGCCTTTTTTAGGAGGGCAGCTTATAAATATAATAAATGAATAAATACATGCAACAGGCCAGATGTACAAGAGGCACTTGTGTGGGTTTTCAAGTGTAGCTACAGTCAAGACCACAACCACTCAAATGCAGACCATCTTATTCCAGGTCACGGCTCCCTGTGCTACAGTTCTAGCAACTCATTTTACCAACATAAATGAGTTTCACCAAGTGAATTGTTGGCCCCCTTCATGTGCCTTTACCAGAGTATGGTCAGAGGCAGAAGGCCTCTGGGGAAGCTGTGGTGGTGACAGCTAGGACACATGGTATATACTTACTGAGAACAACTCGCTGTACCCCCAGCCCTTTTAACAAAGTCTCCCTGACTGTTTCTTGCCAGTTCTCAGAAATATTTTTCTCTTTTTAAATACACTTTATTTTTTTTTGGTATCTAAATAGCTTTCCTCCTCCTCCTAACCCTCCCATCCCATTTCTCCTGCATAGCTGGTTGATCTTCCTTCAAGCATTGTCAGAGTGGTCTCTCACTCTTGGGATGCACTTAGTTTTGCCAGAGAAGCTCAGACTCCAGTGGAAAACTCAGCGTTGTTGGGTTATGTGCCGAAAGACGGGGAAACTCCATGAGAGGTCATATGGGGAACTGCTCTTCATCTATTCTTGGGTTCTTACAATGAAGCAGCAGGTCCAAACTCCCTCTTGCCTTTCAAAGCTCAATGGATTTTCACTCCATATATATTGTACAAGAGTTAGGAATTATTCAAGTAGCATGGTCCTTCTGCAATGCTAAATCACCTCTCTGACTGCCACCCACTCTTTATAACACAGGGCAAAGGCTGCAGACTGGCCTGTTCCACTCAGGCTAAATCCATATGGTTTTGTTTCTGGCACGAAGAGACCACAAATTGTTCTTCATGTTAATTCTAGTGGGAAAAAAGGCTTTCAGATCCCAAGATGAATCTAGGGTCAGAACTAGTTGGTACTCCTTCCTGTCACTCCTGGATGAAGGAGATGCAAGTCAGCATCGGGAAGTGTTATGGGCTGAGAAGATTTGGAAGCTTTTGATGGTTGAATGGCCCGATAAGTTCCTTTTGACAATGTTCATGGTGCCAAAACGAAGAGGGAAATAAATATTCTCCTTATTAGTACTCGGAGGGCCTGGTAGATCCAGGATTGTAAGGAGAGGGGGTGGCAGCAGTGGGACCAGCACCACAGCTCCACCGTGGGGGCGATGTATGGCTGGAGCCCCCAGCTCTGTGTGGGGCACCTGGGGTTGGGGGACAGGCAGGGAGCAGGCACAGCAAGTGGGGACTTCCCACCACCGCAGCTGTCCCCAGCCAAACCCGACACCCTGTGCAGCCCCTCCCCACAGCCCCAGGCTGGAAGAGGGCAGGAGAGGCCCTGGTGCTCCCCCCATGCCCACATCAGGCAGGGATAGCAGCAGCAGCAGGCTGGTTCCCCCCCTTTCTGCACCTGCTTCCAGAGGCTCCAGCTCCCTGCCCGCTCCTGCCAGCCCGGGGGCTTTAGCTGCAGGGGCAGCTGTGCATAGTGCCAGGTTTGGCCAGAGATGGCAGTAGCAACAGTGTGTGGGTCCCTATTTCCTGCTTGGCCCCCACACCCCAGCTTTCCCCCGATGCTCTGGGAAGCAACTGCACAGGGTGCTGGGCTCAGCCAGCAGGTCCCTGCCCAGCCTTGTTGTGGGGAGTGGAGAGAGGAGGACTCACTTTGCTATACAGCAGAAGGGGGTGAAGCTGCACCCTCCCTGGGTCTGCTCCTGCAGACAGACAATCTCTCAGGTAGAGAGAGGGGGTTAGCTGTGTTAGCTCCAGTCAGGGAGAAGGCAGGGCACGGGGGTTCAGAGAGGCACGAGCTTTCGCTGGGCTGTGAAAGCTTATAACTCTGAACCAGTTTGTCTCTAAGATGCTTTCCTGGCTTGTCTTTAATGCCTTTAATGGTGCAAGACCTTGGAGCCCAGAATCACCCCGTGCCTAAGGAAGGATTCAAGTCACTGTAGAAATTATGGCTTGTACCAGTGTTCGTCTCCTTCCTCTTTCCCCGCCCCCCCAAACACCGTTGAGCAGGTAGCTCCTAACAGGAGCCCAGTTTCAGGTCTGGCAGGTGGGAGATTTCCCAAAGACAGATCCTACCCTTAAGAAGAGGTTTGTGTGTGGCCCAGCGGGATCCCTCCCTTCTCATCCCAGTTAGGAAAGGAAAACCCAAGGCTCCGCTGGTCTGAAGATTAACACCCGAGGATGTTCAAGAGCTGGCCAGATTTGAATCCTGCGCTAGGAGCTCTTAATTGCCAAAAACTTACATACAAAACGTTTAGATCCTGTTACGGAAAAGGACGATGTTGATAGCAACCTCGACATGTCCTTGCAAACCACTCAGAAGACCCTTTGCGGCATTTTATCTTTTGAGGACCCCAACTTCTCGAGCTCTCTCACTCTATGATCACCGGTTGAGGCAATGCTCAGGGACCACAGACCGAATGAAAGTCACTGCCTACATCTTCCACTCCAGAAACAAGCAGTTGAATGCAGAACACTGGAATCGTCCCGCCCGTCACGTCTAACTGCAGTGGAGCTCTCGGGCTGCAGCCAGACCTCAGACGAGCAGGGCTAACGACCTGTCTCGGTTCTCTCTCGGCGAGGACCACTCCTCGTCATCAACACAAACCTGAGCCGTGCGTTTTAGCTTCTTCTCCTGATCAAATGTCTCTGCAAGAACTTGAAACCTTTCCAAAATCTTGAGCGGCAGGTCTGCTGGACTTAGAAGAGAAACTGTACAAGTTCTTCAGCGCCTGGAAACACATCAGTTGTGTAGACCGATGCTACCGCTTGAGTGGGTACAAATCTGCAGCGATCTCCGTTTCCATCATCCAACAACTGTGTAAGGTGCATAGGTGCCTTTACAGCTTAAGAACATAAGAAACGCCATATTGCATCGGACCATAGGTCCAGTATCCTGTCTGTCACAGCGACAGAGCAGATGGCAAAGGGGAAGAGCATTTATGCAGGGCCTGCCCAGACTCATCTGCCCTCTGCACCACTCCTCTTATAGCTTCCCGCAGTCAGAGGCTCAGTCAGTTGTAATCTGGAGGCTGTAGCCCTTACCTAACCTAGTCCCCTCTAGTGGTGTCTGAATCTAGTGCTTGAAAAGAGCGTAGAAGGCAGACCTCAGATGTCAGAGATGCTAAACAGGCAACATGACTTCAACACAAGCTCTAGATGTTGGCCACCTCAGAAATGAGCACTGCAAACTGACAAGTGCTACTAGAAAGGTAAGTTTTGGGTAGGACCGGTGGGTCTACCGCTACCAAAAGTGGCAGGATGCAGTTAGGGATATTTTCACAAAAGGCCAAGCAGTGGAGGAGTGCTCCCTCAAGGCTTAGTGATGCCTAGGGCATGGCTCATCTTTCTGCAGCCATTGCCATAACCACTGGAAAGGGCTGCAGTGCTCTGTCCTTGCAGACGTATGTCCCGGAGTTGAAGACGTCCTTTAAGGTGTGGAGTTGTGAAGTGCTACAAGAATGAGACAAATCTGAAGGATGACTCTTGTATACTGAATTGCTAGACCCAGATCCAGACTTGTGCTTGAAAGCTTGTCTCAAACATCTCCCAGTTGGTCCAATAAAAGGTATCATCCCACCCAAAATCCTTGCCTCTCACATATTTCCTGGACCATAAAGACTACAACATTACTCCAACACTACCTGTTGCTGTTTGGCCTTTCCAATTTCCTTGACTGCAAGGGCTATCAGAAAGACGAAGGTCACGGCACATGTTTAACGATAACATTGAACCTCGATCACAAGGCTCTTGAATTCAGCCACCATTTCCTCTCCCACTTGTAAAGGAGTTTTTTAACAGAGGCCTAATGCTTCACAAAGACCACAAATCTCAGCAATGGGAGTTTTAATCATGCTTCCTTTTTTGGTGACAGCAATATGTTTCTTCCAAGTCAGAGAAGTGTAAGCACAGAAAGTCTTCAACTAGAAGATCTTACCTGACCCAGCAAATTCTTCTAAGCGAGGGTGACCACCCCAACATATCCCAGCCTGCACCTCTCAATGTCCCAAAGGACATGGAGAAGGGAAATGATCAAAGAAAGAGGAAAAGGAAGAATGACTGCAATCCGAGTTATTAGAGAAGATCAGCAGAGATCTCTCAACCCTCCACCCTACTCTCTGACTACATGGTCTCTGAGGGGTGGTCCACCCTCCCTTCATGGACATCTCTCCTGGGACTTGGGGCTTTCCCGGGGCACCACAGCTGTAGCTGCATCCTGACAGTGGGGATCTGTACTGATAATCCATGTCAAGAACTAAAGTTACATGTAGGCAACTCCTCTTTCCAGAGTTCCTCAGGCCTTTCATTAGAAATGAGGTGTCTGAATTTTGCAAGCTGTAAACGGGAGAGAAGCAGGGAACAGAAAAGCCTGCATGTGCCCTGTTCACCCTCCCCCTCAGCATCTCCTCTCTGCCATGGTGTGAGACAGGACTTGATGAACCTCCAGTCTGACCCAGTACATGGTAATTCCTGGGTCTTTTATTTCTTATGGAGGGATTAAACTGCAGGGACTTCCTACAGTATGGCCAGTGGTTCGTCCTTCACATAGATCTCACCAAACCAGTCAGTGACTCTTCTAGCCTTCTCGAGATACCTGAATGCTCCCAAGCGAAAAATCATAGTGCTGCCGCCGTCTGCATGCCAGGCTCCCCAAGACCTCGCTTAGGTCTAATCTGCTTACTAAGAATTATGCATTGCTGAAATTTCTTGGAGGTCTGTCCTCAGCAGGGGTAGAAAAGGCAAGTCTGACCCTGCAAACAGCACACCGATGGCAACACATTCTAGGAGTGGACTTTTGAGCAGAGTCCAAGGTGCCTCTTGGAGAACTGAAAGCCTGCCTTAATAAAAGAAAAGAAGTTATATAACATCAAGTTCTCTGATCCAGAACTCCAGAAGGATTAACTAGTTAAAGCAGGATTATACACTTGAAAACAGAGCTAATCTGTGTAGTGTTTTTAAAAAAACACATATCTGGGGGCTAGCCCTTGGGTGAAAGTCATGTTTGTAGATCTCACCAGCGTGTGCAATTGAGCTTGTCTCCTAAATTTCATCCTAGTTTACCTGGAAACCATTTTAGCCAGGACTTTAAAAACCAGGATCAGGAGCCACAGTTCATATTGCAGCTGTCAATGGCACCATCTGGTTTTAAGCAGAACAATATGAACCCCCCTCTTCCATCTCCCAGCTGCCAAGCAGTTTTATCTAACGGGCAAGATGAGGCTGCAGATCAGAACTGGTCCCAAGCAGCTGTGACCAGATTTGGGTCTGAACTTTCCCAAAGTGCAGGACTGCTCTGAAGTCCTGACAAGTCCCCTACTGTCACTGCCAGACTTCCTTTTTAAGCAGCGAACGAGGGACTAGAGAACATTTCTCAAACAAGAGCAAATCCCTTTCTATCCACTTAATTATCCCCTCCATCACACCCAAAATACCTATTATAAGCTAACAACGTACCTCTTTTTTAAGAAAAAAAATCTGACCCCCCTCCCACTTAAGTTATGAAACAGAATGGGAATGTCAACCTCCTTAAATACCGATATTATTGACCTAATTTTATTTCAGCAACAAGTTAACGTGTGTGCTGTGCACAACAACATTTGGCACTACAGCTCTTCAAAGAGCTGACAAATATTAGCCAATTCATTTTCCAAGCCTCAGTGAGGTAGGCAAGGGCTTTTCTCTTTTGGTAAAAACAGGGCCACTGACACCGAGAAAGCAAGTGATTTCCCCCAGGCAAAGCTACTAAGCCAGGAGCAGCGCCAGGATTACAACTCAGGTAGGCAGGGCACCTGCTCCTAGATGCAAACCACTGACTGTGCTGTCTCGCCACTGCAGCAAATGCCAACCACACCATTGCAGGCAGCTGGGTGTCTCTCAGTTGCAGGGCTAGCTAACTGGACAGACAGGCTATAAAACAACACTGTGAGCCTTTCAGCACATCTAGCTTGCAAGGCACACAAGGATAAAAAACAGCTGCAACACAAAGCATTGCATGGGGCAAAACTATCTGGATGCCTCCCCCCTCCCCAATGAGTAACAGGAATTTGATTTTGCAAAAATGAGGTAGGAAGGATGGGCATTGGTAAACTTGACACTGAGCTGGAGGGATTTATGCTTTGTTTCTGAAAGCTGTAGTGAGCCTTCTGATAGGAAAGCAGCAGCATGTAGAAATCAGGACACGAGAATCATAGAAAACAAGGGTGTGAAGGGACCTCGGGAGGTCACATCTAGTCCAACCCCTGCTCCAAGCAGGACCAGCCCCAGCTACAGCATCCCAGCCAAGGCTGCTTTTCTGAAGTCCAGGGTCCTTACTCTGCTCTTCTCCATCCTTCCTTTCCTCATGATCCTCAACTCAATCATCTCATGGTTGCTGCCGCCCAAGTTGCCATCTAGGAGACAAGAAGACCTTAGAGAGTGGTTTTCAACCTTTTTTCATTTGCAGACCCCCAAAAAAATTTGAATGGAGGTGTGGACCCATTTGAATTGTAAATGTGGGTATTCACATACTTTTGGTTGATCATACTCATCTTTCAGAGACCCCTTAGATATCGTCTATGGACCTCCAGGGGTCCATGGACCACAGGTTGAAAACCACTGCCTTAGAGGATATTGGGTAGTTTTATTCCCCAGGGAATTTTGTTGTTGAGTACCTGCTATTTGCAGTCTGGTGACACCCAACCCCCCCACCCCTCCACCCTGCAGAAGTTATTATAATTATTTTTTTTTTAGGATTCTCATGGTTAAATTACTTCTGCCAGAGATAGCAGAAGACAGCACAAGTGTCTGGAAGGAAGGTCTCTCACGTCATACCTGACCCTAGCTTCTCTTCAACGATGCTTTGGCATATGGATAGACTTTAACACGGTATTACAGGAAAGTGTCCTCTAGCACAGTGTCATGTACACCTGCAGACTTTCTAAAGCAGCTGGCTGTTGGACCACCTGGGGTCCTTTGAAAAACCCTGTCTTTACTGATATGGAAACTATCAACGAGGCCACAAGAGAGGTGGTGTCACTTCAAAGAAAACAAGTAGACAATGACTGGTTAAGAAATCCCAAAGAGCTGGATGGCTTACAGCCTAGGGAAAGGAATCAGAAGCTTTTTCGCTTCTGTAAGCTGGAGGTTCAAACCCAGCCCTGAGTGTTGGTACTTAGGCCCATATTACTTAGCAATAGTGTAATGATGGGACTAGCCCAAAACTCTTTGGTGGTCTCTGTGAAATGAGCCAGAGGGAACTTGGCACAACATTTAGAGGAGTAGGTAGGTGTTCAAAATGTCCTTACCGGCACTGTTTGGAGGAGTCAGGATAGACTGTACCTATCAAGCTGTCAACTAACCATTTGGCTACAGCAGTTGCTCTCTCCAGGTCAAGGCTGTGGGGTGCTGATGGGATCTATCACAACGTGTACTGCACACGTCTTGGGGACAGAGGCTTCGGTCCACTGTCAACCCAGCACCTTTCATTCGCACTAAAATGTACTTAATGAACCTAAAACTATTCTAAACTGCTAGCACTCTAGTTGGGAAGACTAAAGGTAAGAGTTGCAAGAGAGTTCTCAGAAAGAAAAAATCATTAGGAGCTCTTTCAGCTAAGCAGCTGGAGCAACCAGGAATAATTAGTGAGACTAATTAGACTAATATTAGTCTATTAGTCCTTCAAATATGACAGTCAGCTACAAAATACTACTTGATTAGATCTGCAAGAATGCTGTGAACACAGTGCACGGTTATGGAAGGTCACAGACCCGTATTAGACAAGTGCTGAACGTTAGTGCCAACTCGAAGCTTGTGTTACCACGTGAGGTGCAGTTAAGCCGCATCACTGAGAAACACCCGTCTGTGTAGCTTGCATGGTGATAACTGGGGTCGGGCTGATCGTTCTCTGGGGA
This sequence comes from Alligator sinensis, assembly GCF_000455745.1. Taxonomy (NCBI): domain Eukaryota; kingdom Metazoa; phylum Chordata; order Crocodylia; family Alligatoridae; genus Alligator; species Alligator sinensis. The sequence continues at coordinate 704,025 of NW_005842533.1, forward strand.
GGGCACAGCATGCATCGTTCCTCCGGATCCCCTAAGTGCCCTTTGTGTGGAAACATGGCCACTGCGGGAGAGACAGATGACCCTCCCAGCCACAGGGTGAGTTTTCACACAGTGCAATGGCAAAGCAAGGTTGGTTATCCCGTGAAGGAACACAGCATCCCAGCACAAAGGCCTGGGTGAACACCCTACTACACCTGGATAAGCTAGCCATATCTTCATTGCTTCTTTGGGGGCAGGGAGAGTTCCCTTGGCTTTTGTCTGGGCTGAGTGGGGCAGGGAATAGCCCGTACTTGGCTGTTGGGGCCTCTCTTCTGCAATAATAGAAAGAGGCCAAGGGTTAGAACAAGCCAGCTTGGAGTCATTAATGATCAAGCCTGTGTGTAACCAGGCTCCCCCAAACCTGCCAGGCAAATCCTGCACTGTTATCCAGAGAGCACAGTTAGCATGTGTATTGCTTTACAAAAGCCCGAAACAGAGCCTCTACTGCTAAAGCTTTGCCCTGTCATTCACAGAAGCTGAGACAGTAGTTCAGGTATATGCCACTGATGGAGGGGAAAATCAGCATTAGTGGTTTCACAGAGAGGGAGGAAGGACAAACGCATGATGTGATATAAGAAGCCGTTCCAAGAATAAGGGGCAGCACAAAAGGAGGGGCTAAGCTGGATGTGGAAGGAAGTGACAAAAGGAAGAATGACTGCCATCGTACATGACGCGACTCCTCTTGGGGGTGGTGTCAGCAGGGATGCCACTGTAGGCACGCACGTACTGCATACACAGGGGAGAGGAGTGCTTTCAATAATATTATCCATCAGGACGGTGCTCGTGCTCACTGCCACCTCATGCTCTTCCACACAGGCATAAAGGGCCGGGTAACCATCATCTTGACAATGCATGCCCCATGCTGCCAAAGACTCCAAGAAGTGAGGCCAGAGCCCAGGTTGTGGGATCTATCTCATCTCCTTGAAGTACCCCAATAACCACAGGGTAAGTGACTTTCTTCTTCAAGTGCGGACCCCCTTGTCAGCGATTGGCAATCAGACTCTTCACTGGAAAGAGGAAATGAGGAGCTCCTGCTGCGATAGTCAGTGACTGAGGCACTGAGACTTGGCTGCTATAGCAAGGGGATAATGTTTAATGCAGGTTAGTGGGTTGCTCTGTGCTGTTGCCTTGCCAATATTTGATCGAGGTGTCATCCCTGATCCAAGACCAAAATAACAACTAGGAAAACCTTCCCTTCATCGATCAATGTAACAGAGTGTTTCCAAAGCAGGCTGAGCATGCTGTCCCAGTAGAGACACCTTGCTGTTTAGGTAGCCTCACCAGCCCTCTGACAGTAGGTGCACACACGTTGTATGATTCACTCATTGTCTGCAACCAAATGGCTTGGCCTTTTGGTGAGATGGACACAGCTCCAAAGAGCTAAAGATGGCTTAAAATGCTTGGTCCCATTAGGCTAACAGAACAAGACATATCCAAAGCATGTTGCTGCCTCTCATGGTGCTGAGGGAAGTTCCAGAAAAGATACTAATAGGTTAATCGAACAATTCAAGTAAAACTGGGACCATGTTAGGAATGGATGTAGTATGTGCTCTTGTTGCAACCTTGTTCCATAAACACACATGGCTGGAAGGGAACTCCTGGATCGCTGACACCAGGCCTTTGCTGTCAGAGGCAACCACACTGCGGAAGGATATGTGAGGAGTTATATCAGGGCTTGGAGCTTGCTGATCCTAGAATCATAAAGAATGAGGGCTGAAGGGACCTCAGGAGGTCACATCTCATCCAACCCCTTGCTCAAAGCAGGGCCAGCCCCAACTACATCATCCCAGCCAAGGCTTTGTCTAGCCAGGTCTTCAAAACCTCCAAGGATGGAGACTCCACCACCTCTCTGGGGAGCCTGTTCCAGTGCTTCACCACCCTCCTCGTGAGAAACTAGGACCTCATATCTAACCTCAACTTCCCTGGCTGCAACTTGAGCCCATTGCTCCTTCCTCTGTCATCTGCCACCACTGGGAACAGTCCAGCTCCATCCTCTTTGGGATGACCCTTCAGGCAGTTGAAACCTGTTATCAAATCCCACCTGAGTCTTCTCTAGATTAAATAAACCCAGTTCCCTCAGCCTCTCCTCACAAGTCATGTGCCCCAGCCCTCTAGCCATTTTCGTTGCCCTCCGCTGGACTCTCTCCAACTTGTCCACATCCTTTCTGCAGTGGGAGGCCCAAAACTGGAAACTGTACTCTAGATGTGGCCTCATCAATTCCAAACAGAGAGCAAGAATAATTTCCCTCGATCTGCTGGCAACGTTCCTCCTAACGCAGCCCAGGATGCTGCTAGCTTTCTTTTTTTGCAGAGCTGCTGCTTAGCCAGCTGGTCCCGAGCCTCTTGGTGCATGGGCTAGTTCTGTCCTAAGTGCCAGACTTTGCACTTGTCCTGATTGAGCTTCATGAAATTTCTTTTGGTCCAGTCTTCCAGTCTGTATAGGTCTCTAAATTCTAGCCCTGGCTTTCAGTCTATCTGCTACTCACCCCAGCTTGGTGTCGTCCTTGATCCTTTAGGCCAAGATAAAAACAACCAGAAAGATGCACAGGTGGCTTGATATCACTGTAGCAGACAGATACTTGGTAAAAAGCTCAGGTTCAGATTTCAGCTTAAAATAATGTTTGGGCATAACATAATGTGGTTGGGCTCCTGGTGCTGTCCCCTGTGGCAAACGTCTCCAGGAGTCCTCTACCAGCTCTATGACAGAACTCAGCAACACTTATCATTGCAAATGACCATGCATCTGTTTAAGAGGTCTGCTGAGTCACTGCTGGCTTTGAAAGGTGAAGAACCAAAACAGAGCCCAGCTTTAGTTGTGTCAATGATAAGATGTGTCGTCAAAGAGAACAGCGGATGCCCCGAGGACCTCTCCAGTGCATGACAAGGACTCTGTTACGTTCGTCTTTTAATGGAATTAGCTTGTTGCATGAAAGGCAGAGCTTGAAATCTACGGGCTTTAAGTCAAGAGGCCCTATCCTGGAGGGTTTGTACAGGATTGGAGAAGCAGGCAACTGTCAAAAATGAGCTTAGGCAGGTTGAGTTGGCTCGCAGCTGTTTTATAAACGAAGCAGAAAAGCTCTCAGACTTGTAGGGGGGTTTGTGCATGAGACAGCTGAAGCTGGACACCAGCACGTCAGATGCTCATTAGGCTCCATTTTGCAGACCCAGGAGAGTTGTAGCTGTCTTGTTCTCGACTCCCTCCTATAGGAGCACAAGACACAGGGTAATGCTCAGCCTCAGTCTCATGGGCACGAGATGCCTTTGTCCCTGGTGTGGGATTAATGCTGACACACCCTCGGAGCAGCTGTGTGGGGGACAAGATGATATGCAAGCAGAGATGCTAGGGGGGCCAAGGTTGCATTTCAAAGGAAGTCCTAAAGAGAAAGGGGAGATGGAGGACTGGGGCAAAAACATGAACAGTCACAGAAACCTAAATCTGAGTGTTAAGCTGGACTCTATGTAAGAAATGTATTGCTACATCTGCCTTACAGGGAGACAGGAAAACACATCCATATTCTCTTTCCTCCCCCTCTCTGAAAGACCATGGAGCTATGAAGGGGAAACGGGAGATCGCTCAACTCCTGAATAAGCTGCTGTGGTGGCCGACAGTCCAGCAGATACACAGGCAAAGGAGGACTTTCAGTTTGAAAATGTCCCGAGAGTGGTGCGAGGGGAGCAGACGCAAGGCAGCAGAGGAACCCACCTGAGCTGTAGCTGTCTGTGGAGGACTGAGAGATGGACCGGGACAGCGAACGGCGACTAATCTTCGTTGGGCGCTTGTTGAATTCTTGCTTCTGGTCAGCAAACTGGATCTGTTAAGAGAACAAATCCCTAATTAATCCAGCATGAGATTAAACCCAGTGCAGACGACCCCAAACAGCCCCCATGATTATATCCGAGAACAAGGGTTTCCTTCACATAAGGCTGAGTATCAGTTTCTATAATTTTCCCAGAGGGATTTTATGTTGGCTGCTTAGTTTAGCTCCATGTTCTAGTTTAGCACGCACGATACAAACCCGCTTCTCAAATCCTCCGGCCAGCCATTTTTACCAATATGAACATGCAAGCCAGGAGAATCCAGATACCCCTCACACAATAACCCCAATGCCTTTTTTTTTGTTTTTTAAACTGGAGACAGTGCTGTTTATCAGTCCAAATGGGAACTGTTTGGAGGCCCTCAGAAGCTGGTGCAGAACTGAGGAGCACACTATTTTACTGACCACATACACAGAAAGACAGAGATGGAGAACCATGGGTTGCTCTGTTGTGTAAAGACCAGACTCAGAAATAAAACAAGTCGTAGGATTTCAAATCACTTGCCAACTGTACTCCATAAAATGGGTTAGTTAAGATCAGCCATAAAAGACATGGCTATTATAATTGTGGGGTAAAACACATGGAGGAACACCACGTTTTGACTGGCTGGAAAGCTGGCCCATAGCACTGGTTGCCAAAAAGACATAGGAAGGAAAGATGGAGTCGCTTCACGTTGTACTGAAGTACAGGTGCCTCTTGGGTGGCACATAACAGTTGCTTAACTCTATAGAGCAAACTCTATGGAACAGGTCATAAAAGTGAAGGATAACGCACAAAAGTGAAATGTGGTAGGGAATTTAGGCTGGTAACATTGCACCTCAGGTGCAATTTGGTCAGGGCACCGGGACTAACATTCCTACTCTCACAAACAGCCCTGCAATGGGAGGACCTTCTTACAAGTATTTCCAGGAGATGCGCTCAGTTTACAAGTAACAGGACGACAAGACCTCGGCGCTCCATTTGAAACAGAATCAAACCTGGTTTTCCCAATTTTAGTATCACCATTAGTAATCAAGAGATTCTCCAAGCCAGGGCCAAGCAAGCATGACACCTCTGCTAAAACGTGGGCATGCACGCTAAGCACGGAGCCATCGTCTTGGATCCGCCTGCACGCAGCGGACTGGAGTTCGACAGATTGGTTTGCTGCGGTGCACAAGGATGGTAAGACTCTGGCTCACACACTTTATAGCCATGTCACCTCTGGTAGGCGAACAGAAATACAACCTTGTTGGTAAAGTCAGGAGATCTATTCTGAAGTGTGCAGAGGATAGAACGGCGGAGCAAAAGTGTCATTTTTCCAGACACTTTCCAAAGTGCATTCTCCCTCTCTAATTATACAGTAGGCTCATTACTTCCCTCCTGCCCATGTGCCAACCCTTCCCTGGATGTACTGCCACCAGAAAGGGAATCTGTATCTCCGAGGCAGTGGTTCTCAACCTTTTTTAGATTTAAAGCACCCCTCCAGACAGACTTAAGGCACCCCTTAGAAAATGCCAGAGTTTTCACTCTTTCTTTTTTTTACTACAGAAAAATTAGAGCAATTTTTCTGGCGCAGAGAACTCAAAAAGACCACAACTATGGATTTCTGTCCAAAATCTCTTTGAAAGGATCTCAAGGCACCCCGGCATGTCGTGGCACCCCGGTTGAGGCTCGCTGCTGTAGGTTTTTTTCCACCCTTCAGCCATTCTGAAACGGACCCAGAGATGGCAAAATACTGGCTTTACGACATGCATATTTGCCTCCTAGGAAGACTACCAAAACCACCGCTAGCACAAGACAAACAGCTGTCTTACAATTGCTCTGCCATTACCAAGCTGGAATGGATTTTTTCTTGTGACCTTTACCATAAAAGCTCCGTAGCCCTCAGCCAGCCCCTCCCAGTGCCACCACGGTCCTATTTCTGCATACCGTGCAACTTTCTGCAATGATTTCTCTATCAAATAAAAGTTCAGCTCATTAGGGGAAAAAAAGCCACAAATCCTATCAACATCTCATTTTCCTCCTCATAATATTTCTAGAGCAGTCCTTCACCCAGTGCTTGCAGGGCACTTTACAAGCATTTAGCTGCCACATGAAGTAGACATTCACATTTTAGCAGATGCTGAAACTAAAGCTGAGTGTTTCTCTCGCTTGTCCACGGTTACACAGCAAGGCAGCGACAAAACCAGGAATAGAAGCTAGGAGTTTTCACTCCTCCCCTCCAGGCAGTATAATGCCACAGCTAGGCAAACTTTTTGAGGGCTGAGCCTGTTAATCACAGATAAATTCTCCCTCAGTAGCTAACACTTTTGTTGGACAACTTTTAGCACTGCTGTCGGAGCGTTTCAGCGTTGCGCAAAGGTGTTAGATCTCTCTTGGAGAAGTTGGAGGCGACTCCTCACTTGTTATTTAAGGATAGTGGTCCAGATGTACACTGGTATATATTGGCAAAACTCCCCTGACTTTATGCGAATAGCTTGCTTGCTCCGATACAGGTTTACAGGGTACAGGTTGTAGCCGTGTTTGTCTAAGGACACAGGCAGACAAGGTTCTTAGGGGAAACCTGATATCTTTTATTAGACCAACTCAAAGAAGTATATTTGAGTTGGTCTAATAAAAGATATCAGATTTACCCAAAGAACCTTGTCTGCTGTTAAAGATTTAGCATTTATATCTACAAAGCAAAACCATTACCAGCAAGTATCAACTCTCTTAGGGTATGTTAAGTGCTTTATTTACTTGAATATAAGATAAGATACCCCCCACAATCAGCATGGGGGAAAAAAGCCTATCATCTTATATTTGCATACCAGCAAGTCCCCTGCATTACATACACTGTCTAGTACCAAACTGCTGCTAGAAGCAGTATGTGCTCAGTCACAGAAACCAACTATGAAGTTGACTGAAGGCAGCCCAAGCTAAGCATGCCCATAAAACATCTGGCCCCCATTGGACAAACACGCTAATGGGAACCTTCTTTTTTAAATGTGGCTCTTAAAAAACCAAACAAATGGGTGGATGTTCCCTCCATACAGAACTGGCAGCAGGACTGGAGGTACTGCAATACCAGGCTGGCACCGGGAGAGGGCCAGAGCCAGCCCTGGCACCCCACCCCAACCTTGATGCGAAAAATGCTACATTTGATCTTAGCCGAAAAGACAGATATGCAATTTATATTAAAAAAAAAAAATAAATAAATAAAATAAAAAAAAAAAAAAGCATTTCAGACCAAATTAGCCAAATCCATTCCAAATTCCATGAACTAAGCAGAACTTGGTTGTTTAACTCTACGTGGTGCTACCACTGGCTTCACTCCCAGACTCTTCAGCTTGGGGCTTCAGATACTCCCAAATCCATGGCAGGCATCCTATGTGCAGGCCCAAGCCTAGAGGTCTTCAGGTTCAGATGCCCCCGAGTCTTGCTTGCCCTTAGCCAACAGGCCAAAGGAGCAAACTAGGGAGAAATCCCCCATCTCCATCAAATAGGTGTGTAGCCGAGATCCTCCCATTGGGAAGCTACAGTAGACTCTTGTAGGAGGGCCTGCCCACAGTGCGTTGGACAGGTCTTCACCCTTCACTACAGCATCCCATTCAAGGTGATCTGACCTCCAAGGGGGAGCCACCTTCTTGATATCCAATCTCCTCTGCCAGAGATGCTACCATAAGGATAGGCTAGTGCAGCCCAGCCGAACAAGATACAGTGTCCACTGTGTTCACTCCCCCTCAGCACCAACTCTTTTCCAAGTCATGGTGAACCACTACATCAAACATATTTTGACTTCCTATTCACTCCTACAACTGAACAATGCCTTTCTTTCCCATTTCCAATTATTCCTGTTTCTTCACAAGCCTTAGAGGTCAGTAAACAACACCAAACATCTACGTGATTGAGAGCATCACTTCCTCTCTCAGCCTGTCACATGTGATTGGTGTGGTCTTGCCCTCTATGGGGTGGAGATGGACCCGGGTTGCCTTGCACCTCATCTGCATATACATTTTTGGAGGGTCCCAGGACTTGTGACAAGAACACCCAGTTCTCGTTGTGACTGGGAGCTAACTAGATCCTTGGCTCCTTTGTGGGGGGGGGCAGGGGGTGTAAATCTGGAGTACAGACACATACTGAGCAGTGCTGGGCTGTGGGGTCACTGTGGCTTGAAATGCTGTTGACTGCCCAGCCCAGTAAAGTATATGATCAGTCACGAGCCTTTTGACTTTGGACTAATATCATGCGTAGTTTGCACTATGTATAAGTAGGAACAAAAGTGCTGCTCCAAAGTGTGCTTATGGAGGACCTGTGCTGAGACTTGCAGCAGCTTGTGCCAAGTTAAAATGCACGACTTCTGCATGAACTTACCTAGAGTCATTTACATATATGCAAGGTACCAGGGGTACGTTTATTGTGGCGTCGGTGGTTTTTTTGGTTCCTTCCACTTCAAATTAACAAGGGGGCGAGGCGAGCCAAGCAACTGCTGCATTTATGACTGGGCCTGTGTCTGGGTCAGGACCAGTTGGACCCACAGCACTCTCCTGTCCCTCTCTGCAGCGTCTGTTCTCCCTTGTGTCCCTTGCCCCTCTTACTGTTACATACAGTTCAGTTCACATCCTTCCACGCTCTGCTCCAGGAGGGAACCAAGCCTGAGCAGGGTCTGACAGTAAGAGGGGGGTGGAAGGGCTGAAGGGGGAAGAAATGTGGGCAGAGGGTAAGGAGGCCACCTGACTGTCCCAGCCATCATTTCCCCTGCTGTAGCAGTGGGAGGAGGCAAAATCAAGACAACCCTCCGATAATTAGATGCTACACCCAGAAAATTATAACACATTGATAAGGTTTCCTTAGATAGACTCTAATTATTGGGGGAGGTCATCTTACATTTGAATACATACGCTATTTGGTTCTGTATATTTTACCAAACTGCCCCGACTTTGGTGCCCTGTGGGAGAAGTTCAAATTCAAGCCCAGTGGGCTGAGGGGTGCAAAGCTCTGTACTGCCACATGAGATGCGCTGGCAGCTCCATCACCTCGCTCCTTGTGCTTAGCAGGAGAAGGAGCATTACCACATTGCTGCAGAGAAACACCTTTTCCATCCTCTGTAAAAGGGATAGGGATTAGTCAGGACACGAACAAACCTTTTCCTCCACAGCAGAGGTAGTCATGGCAGGAAAGAATACTGCAAAGGACAAGGTGATGGCGTGGTTCTGGTGGCTCCTCCAGGCTCCCTTTTGGAGCCGTGGCAAGGCCACAAGATTTATCAGATGATCCCGCTACAGTACGAGTTGTAACACCGCTTCAAGTTTTTCTCTTTGCAACACCTACAAACGATAATACAGGAACCTAAAATAATCAGTGGGAATTTTTTTTTACTGGAGACCTAGCAATGCACAGAAAAAAAAGTGCTTCTTGCTTCACAAGCAGCAGCATTGACTGAATGGGCAAACTAGTCGGTGCACATGGTTTTCTAGCAGCTGTTGTTTTGTCGGCAAGAAATCTCTTTGCTGAAGCAGATAGCTCCCTGCCTGGAAGAGCCGCTTCAAAGCACCGGATTATTGAGGTCAAATGATGCTTTAGGCAAAACCATTTATGATCGAGCTCTAGCCAGGGCAAAGTATTCTGATGACAGAACTTGGACTAAAAGCAAACTTCTGTTAACTTTTCCCCTTCCTGTATCACCTGTTTAAGGATCTTTCAAGACAACTACTATGAGGTGAACAATAGCATTTCTCTTTTATAAGGCACAATTTCTTCAAAGGCTCCAGAGCACTTTTCAAAACTGAAAAGTGACTTGCTAAAGATTATAAAGTGACCCACACCGAGCAGAATCAAAACCCAGGTCACGATGCTACCAGACCCCGACTCTAACGAGAGGGACGCTGCCTGAGTGAATACAACAGGGCACTGAAGCCCAGTATCTAAATACCAAACCCAAAGCAGCACTATATATAGTGGCAACACAATTCTCTGATCATGCCTCACTTAACGAGGATGGCATTTCCCCAAGCCCCTCAGATGAAACCATATCCTGCCACTTTCGGTCACAATCCTGCGCAGACAATGATTGGAATTGGACTTCTCTGGGGCAATTACGTTAGCTAGCTCCATCTGATTTTTTATATCTTGCACACCATGGCACCATGTCTAGACTACAGCTGCAATTTAAAATAGGAATGAATGTCTCTAACACCTATGAGCCCTGCTTCGAAGCAGCAGGTTAAAAGCTTAAGCTCCACTTACTGTCAGAGCAAAATCCTCATTGTAAGCCCTTGTTCATACTCTCTCCAGGAAGGCTACCCCATAGCAAAGAGTTTTCCTGAGGTGAGAGGCCCCACTGTTAAGTCTCTCCCTAGCTCTACGAGATCGACACAAACAAGGGTATCCATTACATGCAGAAGTTGTTTCGCTCAATAAAGAAAAATTCCTCTGAACGTACAAGCAAGTTTCCCAGGGGTTACTTTGCAGGTGATTAACTCTGAGGCCCTTGCAAACCGCAGACGCTTTGATTTCAGATGCTGACCTGCTTCGACCATCTGTGGTTCTGCATCTGCTGCTTCTAACAGCCATGAAGCTCTTTGGCAGAGACGGGCGATTCAGGCCGGCAAGTTCAGCCACTCGAGCCATGAGGGTTAATGACTTGTAAATGCAGGTGCGCGCAGGCTTCTTTGAAATGAGCAAGGATATATTTCTTTCTTCCCCCCCAGGAAGCTGCCACTGATGAGTCCCAGATCCTGTCTTCCACCCCAGGAAGCTGCCACTGATGAGTCCCAGATTTAAGACTTGCTCTTCACCCATTTACCAAGCACCAGAGCAAGCCCCGCTACCTGGGGCTATGGTTGGCTGCCCCGAACCTCACTGATCTACCCGCAGCTCTTCACAAGACTGTCCGGGGGACTACCGAGCAGTGAGGAAACAACGCGTTCAACTCTACACCCTAAGCCTCAAGCCCCCCACTTCTGAGAGGAAACGGAGCACAGCATGTTGCGTTCCCTGAGGATTACGTTTCCCTTTTCCCCAGGTGAAGGGGCTTAGTCCCGAAAGCAAATGTGAGCAGGAAGGAAGAAAGCAACAAAAAACCAAGTGAACTTTTTACTAGTGAGACTACAGTAAAGTACCTAAAGGCTGCCCTCACCTGGGCTTTAATCCCTGAATCTCCATTCACATTGTACGTCTTCTTGTTCGGCATGGCGTTATCATCTATGGCCTTCCCGAAACCCTTCCAGTCCAGTGTAGTGGCCGGCCATTCATTTATATCTCCCAGCATCAGCGATCCTGTCTGCTCTGGTTTCAGCTCTTGACGGGGGCGGGGGAAAGGAGGAAGGTAAGGAGAAGGCTACACTTGCCCAGGTTCCCAGTTCCCTCTCCAAGGGCCCTTTTGGCAACAAAGGACCCCAAGATTTAATGAGGCATTTCTGCTGGAGGCCGGCAAACAAGTCCCACTTCTTTTTCCCCCTTTTGTTTTCCAGCATTTGCAATGTCTGCCTGACCTCTAAACTGTGAGCAGCAGGTTTTAACATGGCCTGACTTGTGTGCGCATAACAATAGCTTATTTATATAACCAGAACATTTTCTTGCTTGCTATAATCAACTTGCTAATTAGGTTCTTTTTAACTTGGGTTCTCCCCCACCTTTTTCCAATGTCAGATGATTGCCTTAACAGAGCCTCATTAGAACAAAATTAACTAATGAGCAACTAAAACAATGAAGGCATTTGTTGGATTGGAAAACATTTTTTTTAAATGATGCCAGTGCCCTGTGGCAGCAAGTGTGGAGCTCTGTCCTTGCAAGGTCAAGCCCTCCAGTCTGGTTATTTCTCCCAAGTGAACATAACACCCCTATCTAGCTGTTGCTGCTTCAGACCAACACTTTCCACCTGGTACAGCTATCCACCAGTGCTGGAAAGGGGCAAAGGCTACTTCTCAGGAGAGCGCCGGCCAAGAGCACTCATGCCAGTGTAAGTGCAGGGGACACAGGCTTGCTGGAAAGGATGCAATCCTGCCTTAGCGGGTGTCCTACCAGGCTTGATGCAGGGCAGATTTTTATTCCTTACTTAATAGGTCAGATCATCAGAATAGCAATGATCTATTCCCAGAACAGCTGTATCCCTTCTGGATAAGCCTGAGACAGTTTCTTGCATGGAGCTTTCATACGGGTCATGTTTGGCATTTTGAATTTTCTCTGTGGCTTGTTTGCATTGTTAAAGGAAAACCTTAACGTGCCCTTGACACGGTAGAACAACAAGCCCCAGCATGTGTAATGAATGACGGTCTTGAGCAGATGACGATTTTGCAAACACAGCGCTGTGATAGCACTGGCTGTTTACAATGGGTGTCAACGATAGAGCCCGTGGGTTGGATCCTCTTTGCAGAGCCATGTCATCCAGGCCTCGGTGCTGGCCCCCATGCAGGGCCAGTCCAGGACCTCTTCCCCACCCACACATGCTGCATCCAGTGCCCTGGTGCCCACTCCGGCTGGCCCAGGATGCAAGCTGCATGCAGCTCTGTGGGTCCCCTGAATGTCAAATCTGGCACCTGCGCCAGCTGATCTGCGCTGCACACTGCCCACTCCAGCTGGTCTGGGACCCACGCTGCATACAGCACCTGCACCGATTGCCTCCAGTCCTGTGCCACTCATCTGGCTGTGTTCGACACCCTTCTTTTACACCATCGTGCCTGGCTTCTCTTTGAAGGTATGGAAGAAAAGAAATAAAATGGCAGCTACGAATTTTGTAGAACATGCAAGCTGCAGACTTTGCTAACAGCTTGCATATTCCCTGCTCCACAGCAAAAGGACCTGGTTTGGATAGGGCCTACGTGACCTCTGGAAGTCGCTTCCAGCCCTACTTCTCTAAGATTTTATGACCTGCAGTTTCCTCCATTGAGAGCCTACCCCAGGCCTGCAGGCCAGATCTGACCTGCAGAGCCACTCTATCCAGGCCCACAGGACCAAAAATGTGATGGTGTGGCAGCACCACACCATCTTTCACCACACCTTCAAGGGCAAACTGGATGCTTATCTTGCTGGGATCCTGTGACCCCAGCTGACTTCCTGCCCTTTGGGCGGGGGGCTGGACTCGATGATCTTCTGAGGTCCCTTCCAGCCCTAGTGTCTATGAAATCTATGAAGCACTGGCAGCATTAATTCCCATTCCCCTGACAACAATTTTCTGGGCTCTTAGGGAGTCCCACGGGCTGGATAGTGGCTCTGCACACCACAATGGGAGTGCCTGGCGTGACTTGGCAGTGTTGGGCCAGGTGGAAGCTGTGTGGACCTGATCCTGGTGCGAGGTGACACGAGGCCCAAACTGGCCTGCAAGCGGGCCCAGAGCCATTCATTCAGCCTAAAGGGCCGACGGGTTGAGCACTTCTGCTCTAGACCTCGCTGGAACATACAATTAGCTGAAATCTATAAAACCACGCCACACCTGTGGGATCGAAATCCAGCCATTTCGTTATTCCTGTGTGCAGAGCCCTAGCGAGGTATTTTGGCACCCAGTGCAGGTCATGTGGCAGACTAGGGTGTTAGGTCTGTGTTGCGTCAGGGTTGAGGCTAGTCTTATGCAGAGTTTAGATGATGGTTGTCTGGGATGGGCTGGATAGGGCTGATCCTGCCCCAGGCAGGGGGTTGGACTAGATGTGACCTCTGGAGGTCTCTTCCAGCCCCACTGCTCTGTGATCTGTGTGCAGAGCACCCTGCTACGCGCTCCCATGTGAGTACCTCCATTTGATTTGGTGTCCCCCTTCTGCAAGCGCACCCACCAACACCGCCCTGGCTGTGGTGCTGCCTGTGGTAAGGAATGGGACTGAGATGTTTCTTTCCAAAGGGAAATCCCTCAGATCATCCAACTGGCTGACACAATTTTACCCAAATTGTCCAAGTCCCGCTCTGGAACAGGCACTGCCATCTTACGGCAGAGAACAAGCAACTTTCCTCCCACAACGTAAGACTCTGGAAAGGTTATGAGGAAGTTGTAAAAACCAAGGACTTAGACTGGAAATTGTCTGGCAATCTTAGAACGGTTGGGACCAGCGTGACATTTCAGAGTGACCTGGACAAACTGGAGGATTGGGCCTAAAGAAATCTCAGGAGATTCAACAAGGACAAGGGCAAAGTCCTGCACTGAGGAGGGAGCAATCCCATGCACTGGTGCAGGCTGGGGGTGACGGGCTGGGCAGCAGCTCTGCAGAAGAGGACCTGGGGTGACAGCGGACAAGGAGCTGAATAGGAGCCAGCAGTGCGCCCTTGGTGCCAAGAAGGCTAATGGCATCCTGGGCTGCACTGGTAGTAGGTCAAGAGAAGAGATTATTTCCCTCTGTTCTGTATTGGTGAGGCCACATCTGGAGTCCTGTGTCCAGTTGTGGGCCCCCCACTGCAGAAAGGATGTGGCCACGTTGGAAAGAGTCCAGTGGAGGACAACAAAAGTGGTTCGGGGGCTGGGGGACAGGACTGGTGAGGGGAGGCTGAGGGAACTGGGCTGATTTAGTCTGCAGAAGAGAAGGCCAAGAGGGATTTGATAGCAGCCTTCAACTCCCTGCAGGGTGGTTGCAAAGAGGATGGAGCTGGGCTGTTCTCAGTGGGGGCAGATGACAGGACAAGGAGCAATGGGCTCACGTTGCAGCAGGGAATGTTTAGGTTGGATATTAGGAAAAACTCTCTCACTAGGAGGGTGGTGAAGCACTGGGACAGGTTACCCAGAGAGGTGGTGCAGTCTCCATCCTTGGAGGTTTTGAAGACCCAGCTAGACAAAACCTTGGCTGGGACGATGTAGTTGGGGCTGGTCCTGCTTGGAGCAGGGGGTTGGACTAGATGTGACCTCCTGAGGTCCCTTCCCACCCTCACTTTCTACGATTCAAGGCCATATTAGCACTCTGCAGCAGTTCCTCTCAGCAGACCTCAAAGTGCTATACAAAGAGTTAATGCTTTCAGTACTGCTATGAGGAGGGCACTATCTCTACTTACAGATACACGCGGAGATGCAGACAGCGATATAGCTTTCCCAAGACCATGAGTAACAGGCTGTGAACTGAACCCAGGGCTGCTGTTTCCCTGGGCTGTGCTCAAGCCAACGGGCAATGGAAACTAGATCTCATTATTCATGAAAGAAAAGCCGTGCAACTGCAGCAACCTAACAGAGCACACTCTAGTTGCCAGGCACGATACTTTATCTCCTGTTCTACTTTCCTGTGTGAAATCGAAGCTGCGGGCATGGACGCCTGGTGTTAATACCCGAGACGCATCCAAAACGCGCAGGACCAGCTTGCTGAGGTAGACACAATGCTGCTCCCTCTGCCGTAACTCAAGCTCGCTCTCTGCTTATTGACAACAGCTGCCTCACATGAAACGACCTGTGAGCTAAAAACGCAAAGGGTAAGTTGCTTCGGCTAACTCCTAACCCCAACCTCCTTAAAAGACCTCTAGATCGTATCTGCGAGTCAGGGACAGTCTGAGGCCGTTTGTTCCAAAGTTTCACATGCCTTAAATTAATGTGTAATCCTCACCACGGTGCCAGCTGCGCCAAGGTCTTTGCTAAAGCTCGAGGAGTTTAAGATTCCAGCCCTACAGCTAAAATGTCACATGGATCCTAATTCTGTGGATTAACATGAACACCTTAACCCCTTGGAGTAGCCACCTGAAATACAACTTGAATTTCTCTCAAGGGCTCTTGTTATCCAGGAGGCTTGATGTAGCAAGGCCTCTTAGCTGTCGGAGAAGGAATGGGCATTCATCTAGGTCCTGCCTGGATCACTGATCTACATCCCAGCTTCTTGAATGGTTCACTCAGCGTGAACATATGGATGGTCACAGACATGTACCTCAGCTAGGGAAACCCTGGTGTTGGGTACCGCACTTACCCGAATCCAATATGACTTCACATTTCAGATGAACCCCCCATTAGTCTCTATACATGGGAAATGTATAAAGTAATTATAATTTTTTATGCATCCCCACGCTGCTTACTTTCTGGGCTGCAGAGCTTGCTCTGGCGCTGTCGACAGCGGTGGTGGCCCTGGCCCAGGGAGGAGCAGTGGTGGCAGCTCTGGGCCTGCTGTTGGAGTTGAAGCCAGAGCTGAAGGTAAGCAGTGGGGTGGGGTGGGCTGGGGGGGGGAGGCTGCGCGGTCTCCTCCATCGTGGCTTACTGGTTGAACTGTGGCTTACTGGTCAAGCATATTTTGGTGAAATGGAGGTCAATGTTGGTAGGTCATCAGACCTTCTGGATATCAGTGCCAACAGGGACTAATATTTCATTCAAGTCTTTTCCCTTTATCCCAGTGGCTGGCTTTGACCCCACCATCATAGAGAATCACAGAGAAGTGGGGCTGGAAGGGAGCTCCAGGGCTCACGTCTAGTCCAACCCCTGCCTGAGGCAGGATCAGCCCTGTCCAAACTATCCTACACAATCCATCCGACAGGTCCAAGCACATGGATCCAAAAACTCCTTTCCATATACTGTGCGGTCACCAGGCTTCTTTTCCAAAGGAACCACTGACCCCTGCCAATATCAAAGCAGCCACAGGTAGAAGTGCTAATACATGCAAGGCTCCAGGCATAATGATCTTTATCTAGAAGAGCTCTGAATAGATATGATGCAATTTCGAATACCTGGAAATATCAGCTCTAGCACCACTGCAACCAGATTTCAAGGTGCCCTGAGGGGCAAGGTTTTGCAAAACCAACCTGGCATAAACAAGGCCAAAGAGGGAAAGGGATGGGAAAATGGGTAAACATTCACAAATGCAGGAAACAGTTCTTGCAGCTTATTTCTGGGCCCACTGCTCATAGCAGCAATATAACAGTCCCTACTTTCTCGTGTCCTTGTGACAAAGTATTTAGCAGAATTTGCAGATTTGCTGGAATCTGACAGGGCCGCACCATGAGTGCTACGCCTTAGCACCTGCACCACCACAGCCCCCATACAACAGTTGAGGCAGACAGCCAGATTCTTTCCATGTGATCTTAAGTTGTTCAGGCAGCAAAAAGAAGTCGTCTTCCATTGCACAAAATCCTGGGTTCATAGAATTTAGAGGCAGAAAACACCTATGCATCAAGGCAGGATATATTCCCATCAATGGTGAATGTATGTGATACTGAACCTAGACACTACTTGGACTCTTTTTGAAAGTGCATGACCCTCCAACAACATTGGTGCTGACCACCCCCATGCCACTGTCTTGCTCCTTTGCTGTTTGGGCTCATACATACAGGGCACGTCTACATGAGATGCTTTCTGGGTGGTAGCTTAATAACACTGTGTGGTAGCGTGCTGGTCAAAAACCGTGCTAATATGCTACTGCACAGTAAGCGTCACAAAAAAACCATGTGCCGGCGCTACTGTGCAGTAAATGTAGTTACTTCAGTTAGTACTTCAGTAGACCTAGAAATGTTTGACCGTCATGGCAAAAACCCCTGTTCTGAGAAAAGTTTGCTCCTCTTTAGACACTGTAGAGTACCATGGGTGAGTCTACGCATTCATTAATGTGCCATAGTTACTGGTATCCAGGTTATAGCCATATTGGTCTGCAGGCAAAAGGACTCTGAACTCATGGCAGAGGTGATCTCTTTTATTAGACCAACTAGATATTTGCAAAAAAAAAAAAAAAAAAATCTTTATTTGCAAGCTTTTGGGCATGCACACCCTTCCTCAGGCATAGGAGAATGCAAAGGTTGTAAAATTTCTCCTAGGTGGAAATTAAAAGAAAAATTAGGTTATTTTTCCCTAGTAGTGTTCTTCTATTTTATTTATGTGATTCGTTTATACGCTGCCCTTCCCAAACAAAGGCCCAAGGTGGCTTACCATAAGAAAATAGAATAACTTAAACAGGAGAGAGAAGAGAAGGGAGTGGCCATGGCACAGGGAGTACCTGCCGGCTTCACCCCATGTGGTGTGGGGAGTGGTCCCAGGGTGCGGCGCAGAGTGCACATGGGGCGTGGCACACAGGGCAGTGGTGTGTGGCCGTGGGGCAGGGCGGGGCGGAGCGAACACCCATTGACCGTGGCCACATGGCATGGGGCTTGGCCCTGGGATGTGGTGTAGGGCACAGCGGGGGGGTGGTGGTGCACAGCTGTGCAGGGGGCAGCGCGGGGAGAGGCCATCGCGTGGGGAGTGCCTGCCGGCTGCATCTGCGTGGTGTGCGGTGTGGCCCTGGGGCGTGGTGGAGGACGCATGGGGGGGTGTGGTGTGCAGCCACAGGGTGCCGCGTGGGGAGTGGGCGTGGGGGGCATGCCCCACGGCCGCGTGCTACAGCTGGCGAATGCTGCCTGCGCCCCACTGTGCCTGCTCCCCTCGCAGCATCATGCAGCCACGTGCCAGGGCCCCACCATCATAGCCGTGTGCCACGTCCTCCCACGGTCGCAAGCCACACCCCACCCATGGCCGGTTCCCCCATCTCGCCCTGCAGTGAGGAGCACAGTCTGGCCCTGACCGCCTCCGCCCCCACTTCTCCTTGTGTGTCTCGCCATCCGTAAGGCTCTGGGCAGCTCATGCGCAGTTGGCCCGGAGCATTACGGACAGACAGACACTCAGACAGAAGTGGTAAGGCTTTTATTATATTAGAATAGCATTCCCATATAGTTCAACTTAGGGTTGGCAGGCTGGTCAACCGACTGGTCAAATACTGTATATGGACTGGAATGTATATTTTTGGACTGGTCAAAGATTATAGCAGTTTTATGGGGAATTAATTTTTTTTTGTTGCGGTTTCCTTGACAGATATGATTTTTTAATTGTTTTTTGACATATTTCGTAATAGAAAATTTGTGCTTTGTCTGTGTATTATGTGACTGTATTGTTTTTTGTTTGTTTGTTTGTTTTTTACAATTTAACCAATATTTGACCAGTCCATTGACCAGACTTGATTTGACTGGTCAAATACCCAACCCTACTTCAATGTCAAGTCTGTAGCACAATTCAGGAACGCTTGAAGCACACCTATTCTACCATTCTAGCTATTCCACCAGTTTCAAGAGGTGTAAATCATGACAGAAGACTGCTGTGCTACAACTAGCTTCCTGAGCGCTGGGAAAATTATAAACAATGTGGGACCTTAAGCTTGGTTGTTCAACCACTTTAACACGCAGTTGGACGAGTAATGCAAAAGGAACTGACTGTAGGTTAAGAAAAATCACTGCTGTACTGCATGGAGGGACCAAGGTTAGAGCGACTTGAAATAAAGGCCCAGAGCAAGACCTGAATTTCGCAGCTCAAGCCAAGCTTTGGTTATGGGGCATGGCTGAGCCCATCCACATTGTTCCACTGAGCCATGGTATTACCTGGCGTTGGTGGAATTTAAGTTGCAATTACGCACAGTTATAAAGTCATATACGGGTGAAAGTTTTCAATTTAGTCTTTTGCCTCTTTCCAGAAAAGAAACATGTCCACACTGCAAAGAGAAACCGTGGAGTTCGGTTAACAGGTTAATCATGGTTTTCCTGACATGGTTCGAATCCCAGGATGGATATGGTATTGACATGGAAATTACCAAAGAAGGATCACATTGAAATCTCATTTATACAAATCCATATCTGAAGATATACAAATGAGTATAAAATGTATGCAAAGTTTTACCGATCTCCCTGCTGTTCCCTGGTAGCATGATATACAAGACAAGATAAATTGGGTCTAAGTACAATAAGAGTTGTGCTTTGGAAGCAAGCCAGCAGACAGGAGATAGGAAATGACGGCAACACGCAACTACAACAACCATTATTAGAAGACAGTTCGTAATTAAGCTGCATTTTAAAAGGGCAAACAAGAACCCAAATCTCTTGCTACCATGTCTTAAAACAAACCCAAAAATCTTCTGTGGAAGAACCATGAAGGACCCTAACATTTAAAACAGAAAGAAGCTGCCAAATATGAGTAGCAAATGGGAAGAAGTAAGAGCCACCACATGCAGTATACCCATGCTTTTATTAAAACCGAGTAAAAGCTCCTTTTAACTCCCCCATTACTGATCAAGGGGAGGTCAAATATCACAGGGTGCTCTGAGGATCCATGAACTTGCCTTAAAACGAACAATAAAGGAAGCAATGCGGGTCTGAGAAATGCAGACATAATTTTTACTACTTGCTTTAAAACCTGCTGTGCTGATCTTGTTCTCAAGAGGTGATAAAACGAGCCCCAGGAGATTATTCTGCACTTTGAGTGCTTCTTCTCCAGGGATCCCAAATTGTTTCACAAGCATCAGCCCTTATGCCAGGCCTTGGTGAGGCAGAGAAACAGAATCACAGAATCATAAAAATTCAGGTTGGAAGGGACATCAAGAGGTGACATCTAGTCCAACCCCTGCTCAAAGCAGCACCAGTCCCAACTACATCATCCCGGCCCAGAGAAATACCAACCTGCCTCTGATAAATAGGAACAACTTCCACCACGTCTTGGCCTTTTACCATTAGACTGGACGGTACGTGGCCCCTGAAGCCTTCACAAGGAGATGGACTACCAATTCCTGTCCGACTGACTTGAAGGTTTCCCACTCCTGGTAAATCTCATCATGGCAAATAATAATAATAATAATAATACAAAAAGCAGTAAGAACCAAGCCTGCTCTAAGTCCACCTGAGGAAATGAAATTCCCCAAAGAAATCCAATCGTGAACAAGTGGCTGAGAGTTAATTAAAACGATAAACTAAAAGCGGACTCACCATCCATTCTGGCATGTGGAAAGCAGAGGTGCCTGCACTGCCGTCCCACTTCTCCATAGCTGAAACTTTCCAAGGTCAAATTTGTTCTGTAGCAAAGGGACACGCGGTTGGAATATGCAAAAAAAACGACACACAGTGTGCTACAGAGCTCGCAGGCATTCAAGAGCTCACAATGGGCTTCTGCACCTGAACCCTCTTCCAGCAGAGGCCTCCTATTCAAATCGGTCTCGTTAGTCAAGAGCGCAGACAAGAGACAGACTGCTCCCAACTCTGATTCAGCCCCTCGTTTCTGTTGCAAACCCCAGGCCGGATGAAACACTCATCCACGGTTCCTCTCGTCGCAGCTTCATCTTTTTACAGCTGGGCATTGCATCATAAGCCCCTCTCGGTACTGACTTTTAGCTCAGGCTGAGTGCAGGCTGTATGCCTGGCAACCTTGCTGTTGTGTGTGACATCTATCGTGGGCTGGCCTACGCCTCAGGGACCACGTCACTCAAAATGCTGCGACTGTGATCAATAAGGACCAAGGGTAAGGAGGCACTCCTATTTTTAGAAGCCACTTTTTGCATTGTATTGTGAACATGCATCTCCTTCAGAGCTGGATACTTGATAGCATTAAAAGTTCAGGCAACTCTGAACAAAAGAGCAGGCGGGGGCTTCTCGCTATTCAGAGGGTATTCTTGGCATTAAATTACAGAAGTGAGGCATTGTAAATGAACTCCCAGATTTGGTAATTTTATATAGAACCGGGTAAATGCTATTTTTAAAAACCATTTGCGTTTAGCAGTCGCCCCGGGAACAAGGAGACGTGCGCATTGCCGTGGCTGCTGCGCCCTCTGCTGGGGAACACAAATACTACTTTCGTGGGAGTAGCTGGAAATAAGATACAAACAGCTGTGATGCAAGTGATTATAAAGCGTTCTCGAGGTCGGGAAAGTGATGGGCTCCCAGGTTGGCATCAAGCTGCCTTGGTTTACGAGTAAACTTATGGTTTTGTCAACTGCTAGTGTTGTGCACTTCACCGGCTGGATCCTCTCTCGTTCGCGCAACACCTGAGATAAGGCGTTTGCAATTACAATCCAGCGAACGATCACGATGTACAAGCCTGGAATAGATTCCTCCCCCATTATCACCCTATATCTACACAGGCTCCTCGGCACCGAAAGGAATAAAAGCTATCATCTCTGCAGGCGCACACCAATCACGCAAGGAACAGACGTGGCAGAATAAGGTACCAGACAGACAAATAACAGCACATCAGTGCTTTACTTATTATGGGCTGTTTTAATAATAGCTCTGTGATATTTTTACAGGAAACAGTTTCTTTGTAAAGTATCTTCAAAAGCCCCCAATAAGATCCCCTGAATTTTTTTTCCCCTGCATTTTTCATTTTGAAAGACATGTATCTGGGGCAGCAGGAGATCAAAGAAAGGAGGTGTAACATTATGGCTACAATAATGCTTTTCTTGTTACTGACTTTCGGAAAGCTAAGCGAGGCCAGCCCATCCTATATGGTGAAACCTGCCGCCGCAGGCACCCCACAGCTAAGGGGGGTGCTACATCTCCAAAATAGCTCAACCAAGAGCCCTGGCACCTGTTACATTTAAGATACAAGTAAGGTGTCAATGAGCCACAGAGTTATTCCACATATGATGTGTAACAGCGTCCTGGCTTGTTCGTATCATGCCTTAACTCGAACGTGTGACATCTTGGGGCTGACCGATGACAGATCCTGACACACAGCTTTGCACAGGAATCTGGTGCGAGACAGCCCTGGGGTCTGGGGCACAGTCATCCGCTACACAACTAGTGGGATCGGGCTGGCGGCAGCACAAGATCCTGGACCTGGCGACCCTGCATGATCCCTGAAGGCAGTTGGGGAGGAGGGGAGAGGAGGAGGAGGAAATGTAAGCCTGACATCAGGGAGCATCTACCCAATTTGAGGCTCACTGTTCCCATGACCTCACTCCCTGCCCATGCCCCATACCGTGCGGCCTGACACATGGGGATCTTTAAAGGGCACGCCTGCAGCCATGCTTTGTAAAACTCCCGGGGTGCTTGGACCCAGAGAGCAGAGAGACACTCCCCATTCTCTGGCTTCCCACCACAGGCTTTAAGTCCTGTGCCCAGCAGCTCTGGCTTGGCTGGGAGTAGGAACAGAGACTTCTGATGGGGTTGAAAGTCCTTGGGCTTCCCACCCCCTGGCAGGCACTTCTGACCCCCTTGTACCTGGCAGCCCAACCGCAGCTGCTGAGTGCAGGTCTCAAAAACCAGCAGATTACCAACTAGGCCTGAACAGCCCCAGTCTTGAACCACGGGTGTACCAGTTGGACCAACAGATTGTTAGATTCACCCCAGACCGCATCGGAGTCAGTTCAAGTCCCCAGTGCAGGCCTGGTGAGTGGCGTTTATAATCAGCTGATTGGCAGCCGGCTGGACCCGCAGAACTTCTCTTTAAACTTGCTGGTGGAGGTAAGGGGGAGGAAGGAGTATTGATCCCAGGTTCCCCCTACACTAGACAGTAGTAATAACATGATTTGGATATGATCCCTGATCCCAATAACTGCATGTCGTGCTGTGCATGTGTGGTGTGACAGGAGGCATGATTGTTGGGCTGGGGGATCAAATCTCATTGCTTCATTAAATAAATGCAAGCCAAGGCCCAACTTGCACTGGTATTCCTGACAAACAGCTCTTGGAGCCTGACAGCTTTAGTGCCACAGTGTATTCCCACTGCAGGAGAAAACAAAGGCAAACTGATGGCTGGGGAGGCACTAGAAACTGATGGCAATGGTGGGTTTCATAGCGAGGGATGAAGGATTATGACAGGGGAAACTGGTTGGATCCCTTCACTGTTCATACACAGACTATTCCACTGGTACAGGATTTTTGTAAATAAAGTATTTGGAAGATGTGCATCCTGGACTCCACAACAGCACATCATTCAGCTTCTCTCTCCACTGAGGATTTTTGTTTGGGTCTGACACTTCAAGCTAGCTTCTCTGCACCCCAGCTTCTCTCCTTTGCAGGGAGATTGCCAGCTTCCCCCGCGTAGTCCTTACGGTACCCGGGAAGCCAGGATGAACACCACCAGTGTTCTTATTCATGCCTCTCCCTCCCATCCTGGCCTCTGAAGGAGTTTGGCTCCCAAAGCCATCCTCGTCTGCACAGAGATGCCAACTACATCCTTGTGCCAAGTCACCTCAATAGTTGGATGTGATCCTGGAACCTACCGCAGTTTTCCTCTCCTACCTTCCTAGTGCATCAACAATTTTCAATGCCAAAAGGTTTGGAGTGCCAGCTACTTGCTGAGGGAGGGTCATCTGAGGCTAGGGGACAAAACAGAAGCCTGAGCTAAGGGTCCTGTATGTCTTGGACAAGGTTTGGAATAGAGTTAACTGCTTGTATACCCAGGTACAGCCGAAGTCAAGTAGATGCAGTTGCGTTATGACAGCAATGAATCTGGCCTAAAAACCTGTTGGGGGCAGGGTGTTGTGTCATGGAAAATTTTGAATTGAAAAAATGGTCTGAACTGGGCATTATGTTGTCATCTTCAAAGACCAAAAGTTTGCTGGCATGAACCTCAACATTATCCAGGAAGAGTCAGATATCTACCACAACAGAGGTGAGTACTAGAAGTCATTATGCATGCTGTTTCAAGCACTTCAATGAGGTATTTAAAAGCCACTTTCATCCAGTGCATAGCTTCTGATTAAGCATGCCACTCTCAGCCTCTCAGGCTGCGTTCAGATGAGCGCTGTTGTGCGGTATGTGGTGCCGTAGATGCATCTGCGACACCATATACTGCATGTTCAGCTGTTCTCCGCGCTGCAAGGGAGCAGCGCGGAGGGGTTTTTTTTGGCCCATGGATATCCAGGGATCAAAAAGACCTACAGCGAAAAAAAGCAGAGCAGCATGCAAGGGCAGTGCGTGCAGCTCAAAAGTGGAGCCGGGCTGCCCAGAGCTGTGCTGAAGCTGCTGTCCAGGCTCCACGTGGCAGAATCACCATTGCTGCAGCCCTGGGAGGCCCCCAGGAAAGGCTGCTGGGGCCAGCCCAGTGCTGGCCCCAGCCTCCCCTATTGCCCCCAGGGTAACTTGCCACATGCCAGTGCGTGTAGCACGGATGGGCCGCTGCTAGTTGTCCCCGGCGAACCAAACATCCACACCACAGGTGGACACGGCCTCAGAGTTTATCTGAATACTACCTCCTGTTACACTGGAGGTCCCACCTTCCACTGTGGCTGTTCTTCAGCCCCAGTTCAGCCCTCTGAGCTCTCTCAGCACGAAGTCGGACCAGTCTCCTGACAAATGCAGGAGGTCAGAAGACAAAATAATTTATGCAAGTGAAAAAGTTTCACCAGTAACGATCCTGACAATGCTTAAGCAGCTTGCCTGTATGCAGCTGAACAAGTCCTCCTCCTAGTCTCCTAGTAACTGGCATTGCCTCCCTGAGTCCTCTCAATACTATGCATTAACTATAATATAATACCATATTTATTTGCATATGACACATACCTCCCCCCGCCAAAAATAGCCTTCCAAAATCAGAGTGCATGTCTCAAGTGGGGATGCTGATTTTCCGCGAAGAATAGCAGCAGTGGCATTTCTATTCGGGCAGAGCTGAGGGAGTAAATTAACTTCACGACTCTTTAGAATCTACTTGATTTCTGGTAACTGCTCTTCATTCGACAGATGTTAACATCCTCGCCTCCTTCTTAATGGTCTCGACGGCCCACTAATCTAGCTATCCTTTCTTGGGCCATTTTGCTGAAAAATTGCAATTTAGTTTCTCCTGGTTCCTCTTCTCCTATTTCACAGCCCTGTAAAATGTTTTTAGCTCTTTTCAAAATCTGAGATCTGCCCATGGATCAATCTTCAGCAGCAGCTACAGTTTCAGCTTTTGGCTGAATCAATAACATAACAAAGACCGGGGGGGAGGAGGGTAACTGGGGCACCAGCACTGGTGGGGTAGGAAATGGAAGTGGCTGTACAGTGATGTGACCCCACCAACACATCTCTGCCACCCAGGGCACTCGGATATCACAGCGCACCTCTGGATTGAGCAGCCAAGAGCTGCTGACAATTCAGCTGTGAAAGGGTTGAAACTGTAGGGGTGTGTGTGTGGTGTTGTTTGTGTGTTTTTGACTGAGCAGGAAAGGGAGCGTGAGTGACCTGAGGACAGGGCTCTGTCTCTGCTCTTAGCAACCAGAATTCTGGAAAAATCTTGTGTTCTTCATTCTACCTTCCCCAAAACAAGGCATACATTTTATTTGGGTTAGGGGAGGGGAGGAGAAGGTTATATGTAAGAAAATATGGTATATTGTGCTGAGATAGCACCTTTCATGAGAGGATTTCAGGCTATTTTGCTGACCTCTGCCTAAAGCATACGGTCATTTTGCAGGCTGGGGCCCTGTGCCTTATTTTTCCTGTGACCTGCCAGGAAGCAACAGCCACTAAGAACATGGAGAGCCCCAATTTCTTGTCCTTGATTCTCGCGGCCTCGGCAACCCCCCACAGTTATTTCCTGCCTTTTCCATCACTGTTTTAACCCTCGAAGCCAGCAGCAGCCTCAGCACTAGTGTTCTTGGCTGGACTTGGAAGTGTTTCTTCCATGGTAGCGTGCTCTTTCCCAGAAACTATCAAAAGAATCCCCCTGCCATCAAATTTATTCCATTTAAATAATTGCTTCTTTTCCCACCTGTTCTCTCCCCCGAATCCTTCATAGTCAAAGCTTATGACATACCTTAGATTTTGCTCGTCCTGCCCATTTATCAGGAACATCGATTTTTTAAATAAAAGAACTTCTTCCAGTGCTAGGTACTCCAGCTGACCCAATGTGGATTCTCCAGGTCCTCGTACTGATAGAGGCATCAGCAGAGGCCACAGAAGGTGCAGTGTTTTGCTTTTTGGGAAATAGTCCACTTTGAAAAACAAAATCCCATTCATCTGAAAACTCTGCATCTAGAGTCTTGTGCGAGATCCATGAAGCTTTTTTGCTGTAAATCCTCGAACAAGCAATTTAGTTTTTTGTGCCACTCTTTTTCAAACTCGAACATCAGGACCATAAGGCTAAGAAAACCTTCCTAAACCAAGGAGAAAATTCTCAGAAAAAAGGCACTACTGAAATTCACCCTTACTATAATTTATTAACTATATTGGCGTATACATTGAAATAGGTCCAGTTATAACTGCAAGCATCAACAGAGCTTGCAGCATTTATTCCTCCACGTAATGCACCTCTTTTCCTTTCACAAAATGTACCTGGAGGACAATGATCACTCAAAACAGAAGAGTCAGTTGATAAAGGGATATAAAATTAATTTTTATAAGTCACTGGCCATGAGTATTAGTGATTCTAAGCAAGGAAATCCATAATTATTCCATAGTGCTTAATAACGAAGTTAGGAAATAATAATTAAGGAGATTTTTCTCCCTTGAATCTACTATGAATTTTTTACTTCTAGTCATTCATTTTGACTAATTAGTACTGGGCTTTGCATTTATAAGTTCTGGCGCTAGCATGAAACATAACTCAATATGTATACTAAACACAGAAGACGCTACTATTATTAGACAAAAATTCATAAAAATGAATCCTTCCAAACCCCATTAGACGAAAAGCTTTGTGCCAGAGACTTCATGTGCATAGCTGCCTGTAAAGCA
The DNA here is from genome assembly GCF_000455745.1 of Alligator sinensis. Lineage (NCBI taxonomy): Eukaryota > Metazoa > Chordata > Crocodylia > Alligatoridae > Alligator > Alligator sinensis. Next base: position 731,148 of record NW_005842533.1, read on the forward strand.
GGTGAGAACATTTTTAACCGAAATAAAGAATTTCACTCCTATCTCCTCGTATGCTGGGCCTGCTAGATCCTTATGGCTTGTTCTGACTTTATTTTAGCAGATGAAAGACACTCTCTGGAAACAAAAAGCAGATGATATATATATTATATACTGAGCTACAACAGACACAAACATTCATCCTGTAACCTAGATGAAATTGGCTCTTGATCCAGTTCCTACTGGAATGGGTGCAGAGCAGTAAAAACACCAACACTAAATAGGGGTACAATCAGAGAAAATGAAGGTGGAAGGGACCTCAGGAGGTCACATCTAGTCCAACCCCCTGCTCAAAGCAGGGCCAGCCCCAACTACATCATCCCAGCCAAGGCTTTGCCTAGTTGGGCTTTAGAAACCTCTGAGGATGGAGAGTCTACCACCTCTCTGGGTAACCTGTTCCAGTGCTTCACCACCCTCCTAGTGAGAAAGTTATTTCCTAACATCCGACCTGAACTTCCCTTGCTGCAACTCGAGACCGTTGATTGCTCCTTGTTCTGCCATCCGCCACAGTCTCCGAGAATGTGAGCAAGCAGTAAGGATACCAGCAAATCTGCCACTGCATCCAACAAGAGCGTTACCTGTTTAATGTACTACAGGAGCCCACAGAAAACAAAAGACTGAGCGAGTGAAGTTAAGGTGAAGATGTGGTGGAAAGACACTGAAAGGCAACTTGCCTGCTACTTCCCAGATTAACTATCCCCTGGATGAAGACTTTTAATAAGGCCTTTCTCACCAACAAAGTGGGTAAGAGTCGCCTCTGTGCAGGGCTACATGTCTCAGCACACTGCACTCCCATCCTGCGGTCACCACTTAGCTGAAACGCATTAACTGGGCACTACAGGATGCCCAGTTTTGGAGCAGCAGAGAGCTGCAGGCTTTAAACACCTCCCAAAGCCATTGTATGTACAAATGAAACACCCAGCAGGACACATACCCAAAGGCAGTCTTATATCTAGTGGTGACAGGTTTCAGGGGGAAGAAGGAAACTGGTTCCAAAGTCGCATGAAAACAGAGCTTTAGAAATGACAAGTGTTCACTGAGACTGAACACGAAGCCCTGAGTGAAAAAGTGCACGGCCCATAGACACATCTGGCTCTCTGGAGCAGAAGTGCCAACATCCTTTGAAAATTTAATTTAAAAAAAATGATAGTTACAGAGTCCCTGCAGCAGAATGACTCCAATGAGTGATGTCTTGGTACTGTAATAGTCATTTGATTAGCTATTAAATAAAGGCGATTAAGGTGAGACAGGGTGTGAGAGCTCTCCATGGACACCCGGGGGTGCTAGAAGCCTGCAGAAGAAACAGCACTTGTGCCTTATTTAATGTGTTCAATTTGATGGCTGCAAAACATTTACAATCTCCACTTCTCCGAGGGAACTTGGAAAAGCAAAGCTAAATAATCTACCGAGTCACTGGAGCTTTCAGATTTACAGGGCATTATCTCCAGGCATGCATTTCAATGTCTTGCAACAGGCAACTCCAAGCACTTTTATTGTTACAAGCAAACGCTGCCTTAATGAGAGAAAGGAGAAAGCTAATAAGGGCTCTCTCAAGAGAAGACCACTGCTCTGATGCCAATGAACGACGTGCAGTAAGAGTAGGAAACTTCCCCCTTCCTGTGCTGTTTTTGGAAGCGATCTGCATCACTTCTGTCATATTCCTCAAGCTATACATGGCTGTTGCTGAACTACAAGGCCTGTTGCCCAAAGACCCCAAGAACACCTGAATCTGCCACAGGTAAAGCAGGGGGATGAGGACTGGCACGGTCCTGCTGCTGCCAGGGCTGTTAAAATGCACTTGAGAGGTCTTAGGAAGAGGGCTGTGCCCCCTGCTACTGAAGAAGGCAAACCCACCCCTGCACCTCCCAGTCCATACCCATCTGGCAATGGGGTAAAATTCCTTCCCGACCCCAAATGTGGCTATCAGTCTGACCCTGAGCGGAGAGGCAAGGCTCCCTAACCAGGAACCTCCAGGTTTAATCCCAGCAGGAGCACTGGCACAACCCAGTCAAAGTCTGCAGTCTTGGCTTTAGCCAACACCCAGTGCTTCTGGGGAATACTAGAAAACCCCTGACACCTCCAGCAACAGGGGGAAAAAAATCAGCCGTGAGAAAACCAGCAAAGCCCAGAAGCCTGGGAAAAAGTCCCAAACACCTCCATGGTGCTCTGCAGCAGGCAGACCTCCGCCCATCACACCCTCTTACTGGGCAGCCAGAAGTCCCCTTTGGAGCTCCGCTTCGTTCTCCTGCTACCGAGCATGGTCCTCTCCAATATCCACCTACTCTCATCATCCCCCCAGCGATCCACGACAGAGAAGGGGCTCCTGGGCTTCTAGCTGTTGCTCATCACAGATCTTCAAGATACAACACGGTGCTTTGAAAAGAAACCTGTGCACATCCTTAACACGTACAAGTGATATAATCATGTTAGCAGAGTTCTCTACTCCAGCTAATTAACTTGATCCCTATGGGTTTATTACTTGCTTGCCTCTTGCAGTACACTCCCTCTCCCTTTCTCTTGTATTTAGATCATTCTCTATTGGATACGCTGCTCTGTGCATGTCTTTTCACAGCGTCTGATGAAGTGCGCTCAGGCTCATGGAAGCTCATGATAGACTTTCCCGATTTAGTTAGTCTATAAGGTGCAAATCAACTCTGTCTTCTGCCACGGCTAGCCTCCATGGCATATTCCCAGGTGAGGGTAGCCCAGAAATTCCTGACAGCTTGAACCCCAGTACTTTTCATTGATGCATGAACCCACTTTAAAGAACCGAGAGTTTAAGAGCCTACGGGCAAGGACTGGAGAGACTCTCAATACGAAATTAAAGTGAAGTGAATGCTTCAGAGCAGAGGTGTAAACTCGCCCGTCTCCCCAGGCTGCATCCAGATGGCAGGGCTCCTCGCAAGTTGGATCCAGACCTGGTGGAGGCAGCAGGGGTTAGCACAGCCATTGCTGCCCCCCAGTGCCCACACATCCCCATCAGGGCTCCATGCCCCAGACACTGGCAGTGGGCCCTGCCCCCATTTGCCCCCCTACAAGCCCTGCAGGTCACACAACACACCTCTGCGGGTCGGATCTGGTCCAAGGGCCATACGTTTGACACCTCTGCTTCCCCCTATGCGCACAGGGGAATTCAGAACAGATTCTCACTGACATCGCTAAAGTCCTATGGGCCCAACAGGTCCATCACTAAAAATATACTGAGGATCAAGTGCAAGAAACGTCCTTCTTCCTGTGCAAGGCTTGCTTACATAAGAATAGCTGCCAGCTAATGAACAGGGTATATTCAGTTACTTAATTGGTTATAGTTAGGAAATGAATATGCCTTCTTAGAGCTGATAATACATAGCTCTCACGTACTACCTTTCATCCTTAGGGATAAAGGAAGCAAGTATCATTATACCCATTTTACAGGTGAGGAACTTCTAATGTTCCCCAGAAGGCTAGTGTCTGACACAGGATAAAACCTGAGTCTCAAAGTCCCAGACCAGTGCTCTCTCCAACAGGAGCACAGAATACACCCAGCCAAGTTACTGAAAACCTGGAACACTACAAAAGAACTGCTTTTTCTTCAAACTCACCTTAATGCTTCCTGACAGCGAGTTTAAAGACCAAGGTCAAATGGCAAAGAAAAAAATCTATAGAAAATTACCTTTTATGTCGCATACAGCGGGGTTTGCAATTCCTGATCGCCTGGAAGAAATGTAGAACCCTGACCTTTCCATACACGGAGAATGCGCAGGTGTTAATACTGCATTTACACAAACAAACTCATTTCAGATGTCAAAAGGTAAAGCGTGTAATTGAAGACGTGATTGTTAAACAGAGAGATAGTTGCCATGTTAATCTGAAATCAGGCAGAAGAAAGGGCACGGTAGCACCTTAGAGATGAACTGGTTCAGAGGCAAACACTTTCATAGGTGACAGCCTACTTTTTAGATGCTATGGAGTGCAGAGCCAGTGCACTACGATCTCCCAGTGCTGATGCGATTATGCCAGTATCCTGGTAGGACACTTCCATACTTTAATTCATGTCCAGGCATGAGAATAAATTATACCAGAAGCACACAGTTGTTTCTGCACCAGCTTAGAAGTCACACACCTGACCGGAATAAATATACCAGTACTAAACCGATGCACATGCTAAAACTTATCCTGGCTTATCTATAAAGAAATATTTTAGAACAGCACTTTTTGCAGACACACTTATAACCTATCTGTATTAAACTAAAACAACACTTCCTTATCTGGGGTGCATCCATACTAGCTTTTGTAAACTTTAATGAACTTTAGTCAACTGATCCCTTTGGTACAGACCTACCTGTACTGGCAACAATGAGTTGGGTAATGAGTGAAAGCTAGCCTACACCCGGAAAACCTCTGCTTTTACAGATGTGTTGGCAGTGCCAAAACTTAGGGGTGTTCTTCTGCCAGTATAGTTACACTGTGAACAAACCAAACTGACAAAAGCACTGTGAACAGAGCTGCATCCACACCAGGGGTTCGTCTGTCATAGCTAGGGGGTGTGATTTTATTCCATGCTCTTGGGTGACACACCTGCACCACCAAAACTGTGTAGCAAAAACCCGACATCGGTGAATGAAAACTGCTCAAACAGGACCAGCCCCAGCTACATCAGCCCAGCCGAGGCTTTGTCTATCTGGGTCTTCAAAACCTCCACGGATGGACAGTCCACCACCTCTCTGGGCAACCTGTTCCAGTGCTTTACTATGCTTTCTTATGCTAAAATGCTTTATAAAAACGAAGGCATAAGCATTGGTTTTATAAAGGTATTCTCCCTGGAGGTAAGAGTTGCAAACTCACCCGTGTTCCTACTGTGCTGTGTATCTCTACAGCTACCAAGTCAACAACATAATAAAGGCACCGGCTATTGCTTTTAGCTATGAAGCAGTCAAAAATAATTTCTGCCAATCGTTTCAGTTTCACAAAACGCCATTAATTTATCAAAACTAACAAGTATGAAGTGAAGACTGGGATGGAGACATCTTACAGCAGACAGGAGATCAACATTTCAGCACAGCTCAGCTTGCTGTGCTCATTCTCTTCCTTTTTGGCACATATTACACCTGCAAAATATAAAGTTAAATGAACAGCAGCCTCCTCGCAAAATAACTCACCGGGGGTGGGGGGAGAAGCATATCTGCAACCCTTCCAAAACCCACCTCTGCTGTGATGAGTACAAAACCTGCTGCTAACAGCAAGGCAGAGAAAGAGCTACAAATACTGCTTACCATGGAAACCCCCTCAGTTTAGTGTCACTTTGCCCCACTCTTGAGATTTAACTGGCCCCATCCACAAGAGTCAATTTTCCTGTGGTCGATATAAGGAGGCTCCCTGACTTCAGGTCACCATTTGGGTGCAGATGTTAAACCCATATATAAGTGCATGCTGGACTGGCACCCAAGATGCACAGCTCTATAAGGGAAAGGCAGGTCTTTTCATGCTAGCTGCTGTAAGTGTGAAAATGTCTCAATCTTTCCTCCATTGCTTCTTTCCATTCTTTTGCTTTCTACCAGGTGAGCCCAAAAAGGAGCTTCAAGTACCCCAGATTATTTCAAGTGACAAAAATCAGCCCGACTCCATGGCAGTAGCACTTGCATGTGTGCTTTGGGGTGAACAGCCAGGAATGGGCCTAGCGCAGCACAACCCTGGCCTCTTCCCCGCCAAGTGCCCCAGGAGCATGTACAGATGCTGCTGCCATGGAGCCGGATGGAAGCTATGGACCCGGTGCAGCTGTTTTCAGCCTGTCTGCTGCTTGCTGAGAGCAACCCAGACTCCGTGGTCGCAGTGGCTGAACATGTGCCTCAGGGTGCACGGTAGGGAAGGCGCCAGGGTTGCACTGCTCCAAGTCCCTACCTTGTCATGTACATGTGTGCAGTCGCTGCTGCCAGAGCCTGAGCTACTTGCAGCGGGCAGGCAGGATGTAAGCCCTGCTAAGAGCAGCTTGGGTGCAGTGGCAGGAGCCTGCCCAGAACCCAGGCTGCTTGCATTAGATCGCTACAAGGCTGCAAACAGCTGCACTGGGACCCCCACCCTGTCTGTGCGAGCAGTGGCTGTACACGCACTCTGGGGAGCACAGTGGAGAAGGGGCCAGGGCTGCACTGCCACAACAAGGATTGCTAGTGGCTCCCCCGCCATCCGCCCTGGCGCACCATTGTCTTTCCCAGAGGAGCTTGCGGGGTTTTTTGTCACTCGGCCCAAAACCATTGCTGACCCTTGCACCAGTCCCCCCCATACCTGCATTCTGCTCGAAGTCCTGATGAAACGGATCAGATCAGTACATCGATAATGTTGGCAAAGCCATGCCGTTTAGGACTCGAATCCGGAGCCTGGGGCCCCTCATGGCAAACACACTGCCTATAATACCAAAGAGGATCTAACACAAGTACCTGTGCTAATCACAACCAAAGCTGTCTCATAGTACTGCTATAATAAGCTTAGTCAGCTCTTTGCCTTCTTTCAGTGACCCCACGCATGGCATGACCGCCCTGACCAAGTCCCCTTACCTAGATGTTTAAGCCCCTCAAAGACCCACACCTGCTGCTGCTTGCAGCAAAATAACCTGACCTGTGTCTAACTTACTGACTGCTGTCTCCTTCCTTCCAAACTGCGTCTATCTGCCTCCCCTTGGGCCACAAGTTTCTCCAAACAAGGACTGTCATTGAGTGTTAGGAAAATGTCTAGAGTACGCTGGGTGCCCAAAAGCAGTAATTGCTAGTTTCTGGGACTAATAAATCTACAACCATGATTTTCTAGTTCAGCAACAAGCAAATCGGTCAGCTCAGAGGGAAGGCAAGTGACATTGGGAAAAGGAGGAACGTTTGGAAAAGAGGTCGTTAAAATTCAACCTCAGCCAGGAAGCACCATTTTGGAGATGCCGCCAATTGCTCACCGAAGAAAGTCAGTATGTCACAGGCTTTTGACATAAGTGGGTAAAGGGCACATGTATGAAATCAATTCCCCCACTTTATTAGGGTTTTTCCCTCCCTAGAACAAAAAGCACAAGATTTAAGGGGAAAAAATTAATTCATGAACGTAAACCTGCTTCATAACCAAACTGGATATGCATTTTGCTTGTAAACTTCTCTCTTATTAGGAAAGAGAGAAAATTTCTTACAGCTGAATTTGGCTATCCGATAAGGCTCATATATATCCTTAAAATATTCCAGAGTGATGGGAAAAAGAGCTAGGAGGCAGCTGAAATAGACTGTTGATATACAATAGAAAAGCACAGCAGTGCCACATAAATCACAGTACCAAGGATTTATAGGATCTCTCCTGCTATAAATAACCTGAAATTATCAAATTCCTTTTAGTACAACTAAAAAGATCAGGTTGGTTGAGCCAACAGTAACAGGCACCTAGTGCTTGGGAATAGAGTCAGAAGTGGGTCTCACCCTTCTCGTAAGGGCACAAAGCCCTTACAGGTCACTAAGCTTATATCTGTCCCCATTTTAGGATGCAGGAGGCTTAACAAATATTCCAGTAACAAGAGTTTAGGCAATGTATTTTCTTGGCAATAAAATGAGTGTGTTCTAAATGTGCAGTGAACAGCTGAACTATTTATCCCCACAGTACAAGCCAGGTCTGTCTTCCAAGCAGAAATACAGATTACTTAACTTCAACTCCCGGTGCATGCCAGCGAATGTACGCTGTTTATTCCACTCCCTGCCCCTTTCTGGATTTCTCTCGTGTGTCTTGGAATTCAGATTATTCTAAAGCCTCTTCAGGAGCCAACAACAGTGCTGCCTACTTTCGTGATTTAGAGTTTTTTGATATCTGGGGTTTTAATTTAAATCCCCTGGTTCCAGGAGTCATGTGAGTGTTTCTGCTTTCAGAATTAATATATTCATTTTCTAGTCTTTCAGGCCTGAAAAAAACATGAACCTGATGACCTCAAAATCAAGGCAGTACATTTATTTTTAAACAAAGTTAATGAACTTGAGGATTTGACTCATGACTTTGGAGGCTGGCAGTTGCTGGAGTAACCAGTGCAGTCCATGATAATTTCTCATAAGACCTGAATCCCCAAACCTCACCTTTCTCTCCAATTTTTACCCTCTTGAGGAGTCACTTTATTCCTAATTACTGCTGCCCATGTAGCCTCATGGCTAGAAGACCAGTACTTTGCTATCAGGTCCCTGCTGTTTTTGAACTCGAGGGGCCCCTGTACATACCATGGGGTTTAATCCTCATTAAATTAAATAGGTTTATAAAATTCAAACTTGTTTATATTTTGGAGCGGTGCATCAGTGTTTGAACATACTAAGATTTTTGAACGAATTGAGCCCGGTCCCTGGCCGGAGCCACAGGAGAGTAGGACAGGTCAGCGCTGCCCCCCTGTCCTGGGCCACCCCCACCCTGTGTCCTGCCATGCACCTGTGGAAGCAGGGAGCTGGCAAATGGCACGAGAAAAAAAAAAGCCAAAGAAATTTGAAAGCAAAAGCAGTTTGAAGGGGTGAACTATAAAAGTCGCAGCACCATATAGTGGACAAAGAGGCTCATTACACATCTTTGAGTGTCTTTGTTTGCACGCAATGGATTCATGGACATGAAGCTTTAATTTGCAGAGAACCAAACTAAACTACATCCAAGGAGTTTTACTTTAATGCGTCAGAAAGACTTTTAAAGCGTCCAGAAAACCTGCTTGTGCAAACGGTCATGCCGTTGCAGTGCAAGAAAGGGCAAAAAACGTGGCATGTACAAATGCCCTTGGCCTTCAACTTGCTGTCAACTGTACAAGTGAATAACAGCGTCCATATGTATGTGTCCTACTTCCAGGCTCTTGGCACCTACTTCCTTTAAATGTTTCAACCTTGATCTTTGCTGTACTGTTGGAAAAAGTGCCTTTTCCTACCAGGCTGGTTTTTGGTCACGCATCTTCAGATTTCCTGTTAGACCTGAAAAACAACTCATGCAACTTCCTTAAAGATCAGCAAGCCCACCATTTCTAATGCTGTGCCCCTCATTCTCCCGCCACAACAGTTCTCGACACTGTCCTTGAAAGAAGGAATGAAAATCTGCCCAAGCTAAAGAGTGCATGTTCAAGAAAAGGCACAGTTTGTAGCAGTAGGCAACAACTAAAATCACAGCTTCTGTGAACTTCCTAATTTGAGAGGACGCATGTGAATTTCATAATTTGAGAGGACGCGTGCTTACCAAGGACCACAGAGGTGGGAAAATTCTTCTGGAGTATAAAAACAAAAAATATTCTGCCTCTGAGAGAAGAGAGCTACCGGAAATGTAAGCCCAAGCTACATACCATTAAGGGAGGCTCCAGCTGACATGGAAAACAATGAGTATGTTGAATTTAATTTCAGGGTGCTTGTCCAACGGTAAGATTAGCAACTGATTTATTTTGAAACAACTTCTAAAATGAAAACGCTCAAAGTCCCCATTAGCCACATGTCAGTCCTAGTTATGCACTGGTGCATAACTCAAATCTCCAGCACCTAATGCGGGCATCAATTATTTTACAGCTTGCTGTCATTACCTCTGCATTCTTACCAAGGTTGGTCCTTGGATCAGGTGCAGACACCAGCAACTGGATGCTCTGCCGTGGTATGAGGAAAGATGTCTCTGCCTGCACAGTCCAGGATCTTTAAAGTTTGACCTGGATCCAAACATAGAGTCAGGCCCATCTTTTTTGTAGCATCTCAATGCTGCATCTTAAACATACAAAGCTACATACAGAGAAATAAGAAATCTGTCACCTGAAACTCTGGGAGCAAAGTTAATTGATTCTCATGATTCTTTTTGCTTATCAGACTGCACTGAAAAGAGGGAAAAAAAGATCAAAATGAGATTAGCAACATTTTGCATCTGGCTCTTCCTTGAACAAAGATTTTACAAGTTAACATGAGGCAGGCAGATCCTGCAATTACTATACAAGAAAATCCAGATTCAGTCCCTGGTCTGGTAAGGACCAAGAGTGGTACAGAGAATAGGTGCTAATCCCTACGAAGAGGGAGAACAGATTCACCACTGAAATAATCCCCCTGTCCACAGCTGTCCCAGAAGCTTAAACCGGCTGCATTGGACCAGAGTCAGCTCACACGCACAGGAAGGACTGTGAATGTCAGTCCAGGTGTTTAATGCACTACTGGAAGACAGCCAGCAGTGCCAGCAGTGATGAACAATATTAAAACATTCAAGTCTTCAGAAAATCTCTGAAACAAGGGGCAGTTTTGAGGTGTGTTAGGACCTTCAAGTCCTAACAGTTGCTCAACTGATAGCAACCCAAGAAGCTGAGGTTATAGAGGCCAGTCCTGGAGATCAACAAGCCAACAAATCCTAGTTCCAGGTTATAGATCTACCAGCTCCTTGGACTGGCGTGACATAGTTAAATTCAGTGGCTCCGTTTGTATGTTGAGAGCTACAAGAGCACTCCCTATTTTAGTTCAGGTTCTCAGCCAAAAGTTGCATCAGAGGGCCTGAAAAAAATCCAATGTCAGGTCTTTACAGAACTGGTCAAGGCTGTTGTCAATATTTTGTAACTGGTTTTCCTCCAATAAAGATAACTTGTGGACAGAAAGTCCAAACCTACACAGAAAAGGTTAATTTTCAGTATCTTCTTGTCCCTACAAGCAAGAAACTCCTATATGAGACTGTATGTCTACTAATATGGACAGTATCACCTCCTGAAGAGGTCTGCACCTTTGTCACATACCCTTATGAAGAGCACCACTGTAGAACCGGGGAAGAACTGGGGGTTTTCCTGCGTTTCACAGAGAATTTCCGTGCATATGGGAATCTGAAAACTGCAAAAAGCAAGAACTTGATAATGAGAATCTGGCCCACTTTGATTTGACAGTTTTGGTGGTAAAATAAAAAGGGCATTTCTACCGATGCTCACCGTAGCTATAGCATGTACTCCCCACTACCTCGTTACTGCCCTCCTCATCCCGTCCCCTCCATAGCCTTCAGCGGTGGCGAGGGATGAATTGAAAATGATCTTCTAATAATTAGATCCTATACATGGAAAATTATAACAAATGTATACATTTGCCATGAATAGGATCTAATTATTGGGGGTGGGGTGGGGGGGGGTCATCTTATATTTGGGTGAATATGGTAAAGGCACTTATGATGTTAGAAAAGTGAAGTTTATAATGGAATCATTTTGAAGTGGCATCAGCTAAATGGGTGGATAGCACATAACCTCTGTTCAGTAAAACTACACTGCATCTTAGTACAATCATGCTGCCCAAGACCTAGTTGACTGTGTACAGAAACTGGGTGTTTGCTTGAAGGAAAAAAAATTAAAAAACCATACACCGAAAGGGAGAAACATGAGCCCAACTTGAACTCCACATAGCATACAACAGAGTCTGGGCTATCCAGAAGTCCTTGGTAATTCGACATCTTTGGGAGACGGGACTTGAAAGGAGCAGGAGAGGTCAGTTATAGAGAACTGGCACAGCTACATGCTGGGTCTCCAGTGGTAAGGGAGCAGTGAGAAAATGCTGAGCAGCATTTTAAAATGCGAGGCAACAAAGCTAGGTATGTCTGGCATATGTTTAAAGCTGGTCAGGAGGCTCTTTATGGGACAAGGAATGTGTACAGCTCCATGGACACAACCGCACTTCAAGGTACTACTGCTATTGTTTAAAGCTAAGGTATGCAGCATTGTATGCTTGCATGTCAGCCACCTTATTTAGACTCCCAGTTCTACCGATCTTGATTATCTTGATGACTTGAAATTACCTTTGGGTGTTATGCTCTGCAAGAGGGAGAAGGGCTTTGTGTTGGAAGCCCTGAAGTGGGGCTCACATCTAGGTTTATTTCCCAGCTCCACCGACTCCACTGTGATGCTGGACGTAGATAATCCCCTTTCAGCACCTCATCTACACAAGGCAGGTAATATTTCTTGATGTCAGAGGGGAAATGCATTCAGTGGTAGATGCGAGGTACTGAGACATCCTGATGAAGCGATACGCAGTGCGGCCACTAAACAGAGGCAGGCGATGATGCTTCGGCTATTCAATCTTGAACACTGCACAGCTGTCATATGAAAGCTGGTGACCTTACTTGAATTTCTTGTGCCCAATACAAATAAGTCTTGGGGGAGGTAAAAGTCAAGCACAGCATAGGAATTAAAGCAAATTTTTAGCAATATAATGAAGGAAGGCACATAATAAAGGAGGAATCCTGAACACACAGAGCCAACTTCCGAAGCAAAGCTGTCAAAAGCAGAGTCCCTGGGCTCATTCAGGAATATTTGATAATATCCTCAGGGATATGAATATTAATAGAGGATGAGTCTTGCTTGATGAGCTCAAGTGTCTATTCATTAACTGAAAATGAGGGTTATAACTGGTCAATTTTTTTTACATGTTCTTTCTATGACATTAATCAGAGCAGTAAAAAATAGCTGAATATCGTGGCTACACATTCCTGTCTTAACATACTCTGTTGTGTTTGTTCATCTTCACTAAGCACAGTTTTGGGGGGTTTTTTGGTTTGTTTTTTTTAACTATTCTTGGTTAGCATCTTGGTTAGCATCCCAAGCTTAACAAAGCTTATGACAGTTCAGCTGGTCTCATCTATGAGAAGTATTACAGCCAGTGGCCAGTTACTCTAGAAGTCCAGGTGCAGGCTCAGAATGATTGCCAACATCCGAAGAGACAGACTACTGTTAAAGTAAAATAGGGAAAAGATTAAAAAGCAATATTGCTGCAATGTTTGGGCAATTAAATACCAACATTTTCATGTCAGAGTGAAGTCTGTGGAGTTTATCCCAATGACATGAGCTTACCCAATAAAAAGATTTGCTCATCGGAAAAAAAAATGACCAAAGAATCCGAAAGGTCACCAGAAAGAGAGATCAATACACCATCTCTTTTATTCAGCTGTCAAGATGAAAGGAGGACTCCGCATGCATAATGTAAGACAACTGCCAGTCCTTGGATCGGGTTCTATCCAGCAAACTATTCCTACAATTTTGGCATAGATTCATAGATGTTAGGGTTGGAAGGGACCTCAATAGATCATCGAGTCCGACCCCCTGCATAAGCAGGAAAGAGT
>NW_005842533.1:744261-765948 GCF_000455745.1 Alligator sinensis
CCCGGGGGCGCCTTGGTGAATAAATACTCACCAATTCCCTTCTGTGCCCCCGTGATGAACTTATAGGCAGCCACAAGGTCGCCTCTCAGCCTTCTCTTGCGGAGGCTGAATAGATCCAGTTTCTCTAGTCTCTCCTCGTAAGGCTTGGTCTGTAGGCCCTTAACCATACGAGTGGCCCTTCTCTGGACCCTCTCCAGGTTATCCTCATCCCTCTTGAAGTGCGGCGCCCAGAATGGCACGCAGTACTCCAGCTGCGGTCTGACCAGCGCCCGATAGAGGGGAAGTATCACCTCCTTGGACCTATTCGTCATGCATCTGCTGATGCACGATAAAGTGCCATTGGCTTTTCTGATGGCTTCATCACACTGCCGACTCATGTTCATCTTGGCATGATTTTGCCAAGCGAGTGAAACGCAGTTGTTTGGTGCTGTACATGCTAAACAGCCAAAACATTTGCATGGAAATCTGAATTCTCCTCTGTTGCCAACCTCCATACCTTTGCATCGTGTTGTCCGGACTGCTGCAACATGCTCCGTTTAGAGCTACCTTGGAGAGACTGCTTAATGATTTTGGCTACAGAAGGCACCCACCTGCCTCCTTAGTAGAGCGGATTGCTACTAAGATCACGGAAATCAGCAGTTAGTTGCCTATTGACTTTGGAAGGCAACTTGGGGTTTCAAATCCCAAGTGACCCACTACTCGGCAGCATGAGAGATCCCTTCTCTCCCTAACTCCTGGGTCATGAGTTAAAAGTCAGGCACCTAGACCTTGTTATCTTATTCCTGGAGTAAAACGTAACAGAATGTGTGGAAAACCGCTATCAGGAGAGGGTCCCCGTTTTTTTTTAATTAAGTCTACCAGGCTGTCAGTTTGATGCTCTTTAGAGATCAATTTGAGGCAGGGTTTGAGTATCATTAGACTGTGGATCCTGAGAGAGGAAGAGGACAGAATGCGTTACTGATCTATCCAGATGTCTAGTTTAAGTCCTTTCTGTTCATAATGTGTTATTCACCCAGCTGCCTGGTGCTAACAGCATATTAACCGATAAGACTGAAGTACACACGCAATTCGCGGAGAGAAAAGTATCCTCTTTGGCTCAGAAATACATTACCCAGAAATAATCTTTTCACTCGGTAAAATAATAGGCTTTGAGTTTGGCTCTTTGAGAACTCACAAGAGTGAAAGGAAGATGAGAAAAGTAAATACCTGTTTGAAAGAGGGGATGCAGAAGCCTCCATTATAACCATCATGAGACCAACATCCTCAAGTGTCATCTAATCTCTGAAGTTTAGAAAGAAAGACCATGCAAAATTCTCTCAAGGTCGCAAGTGAAAACTGGGCTGACGGCTTTGTGAGCTCCTTTGTGCACATCATAAAGCCTTGCCCCGAAATAGCTTTCATTTAGGATAGGCCAAAAATGACAGCAGCTGATCCAGAGTGAGGAAACATGGTGGGGACACGCACAGAAATCTGCATGCCCTGTGCCCAAGCCATGCCTAGATCAAGTCCGAGCCATCAGCTTCTTGTGCAAAGTTTTGAACAAAACAGGGAGTCAAGAATTAGGAAGAGGTTTGGAGAACACAGAACTGCCCGAGGCCCACCTAGTCCGGCACGCACTCTTGGATGACGATGCACCAACCCCACAGTAAAGAGACAGGGAGCAATGTATGTCCTGTGTTGCACTTCATCCTGATTGCTATTTGTCAGAGCAGTTTCATGCTTCAGGGCTAAGTGAGCACGAGGTCTAGAGATATATTGAGAGCATAATTAATGTGGGACATAGCTACAGATGGCAGATGTAAATATTTTAGCCTCAGTTGTGCTACGTCAGCGGGCTGGGGTAGCCGAGTCCTGAATGACCTGGTGATTGTCCAGGAAGAGAACGGCCCATTGAGCACTGCCAGATCCTCACATGTACTCCAACTTCCACGTGTCATGAGGAATTGATGAGTTTTCTTCTGAAAAAGAAGAGAAGCCAAAACACAAAGGGCTTCAGAAAGGACTTTCCAATATGTGATCCAAAATGGCAGCAATACAGATTGCAACTTCCCTTAAAGCAGCTGCCACACTGTTAGGGCCTTTTAATCTTCTCGCAAAGCCTGTGCTCCAGTCTGAGAGCACTGCATTATCATAGGATTTGGACAAGAATAAAAACGAACACTTATGTGACCTGGAAATTTTCTTCCAGGACTGTGACCTGGGCGGGAATAGGAGGGATTAAGGACCTTTCACAGAGGGGAAAAATAGTTGGGGAAGGCAACTTTAAAACCAAAGTATCAGCTAGATAACCGCAGGATCATGAAGCAACCATTACATCTGGAAATGGCGAACGTGTTCAGAGAAAAAGGACTTAAGACTCAATTAATGAGCTTAGGCTGAGAACATTTGACCGGCAGGCTACAAATCCAATCTCCCAGCATCAGGACCAAGAGCTTCATTAGAAAGCTTTGCTCTCACCCTTAGCAGACTTCTAATAGCAGGAGCAAGAGGCTGGCACTTGGGGCTGAAGGTGGCATTCGAGTTACAGAAGGCTCTCGCCCCTGCAAGCTAACAGCTACGAAGCGAGCAGGTCTCCTATCCGCTCCAGTCTGCAGCTGTCATGGGAGGCTTTTCATAAAGCGTACTCTCTCTGACCTAGGGAATCGCTAAATACACACAGGCACGTTTCCCCAAGGAATTCATTCCCATGAGAAATAGGATTATGGCAGCAAGCTGACGTAGCTGCTTGACAGCACAATCACTCTTTGGCTTCAAACATTACTGTCCCCCGCATCCGTACCTCTGTGCAGGTTGCAGCTCTTCCAAGATAACACCGCTGACTAATGACACTCGCAACAAAGCGCAAGTCACTCGGCTGTCAACGAACTGGGGAAAATGAAGTTAATGAGCAAGGCTTTAATCAGCGGACCTTGTTCTAATCAAAAAAGCGGCTTTTTGAAGATGCAATGACAGGCAGACCCCCATGGCACTGCATTTTCCCATGGGAATAATGCAGCACCTCAAGTGAAGGAAAACCAGCTGCTATAAAAAAAGAGACTGAACAACCATATTTAAAAGGCTGTGGTAGCACAGACAAATAAAAAGGCTGATTCAAGTATCTACTCGCCCCATATGCCTTGCCCCAGGGTAGGAAGAAAATGAGCTGCAGGTAGCCGAAGGACACAATCATCCTGGTAAAAGAGGCAGCTCCACACTCACTTTCCAGATATCACTGCTTTAAGCAGTGGATTTACACGCAGATATGGCTCATTAACTCATGAATATTTTCACTTAGGTTTATGGCAAATGTATTCTCACTGGAGGTACATTCATCTCAACACTGCCAGGGCTCAAATTCTGGCTTTGTCTATACACCTCACACCTTTGCACAGAGACCAGGCCTTGGAGTTTGTGCTCGAAAAAGGTGCTGTTTTCACATGGTCCATTTTTATCATTAACTTATCTATCACACACTTTGCTTTTGCTGGCAACGCAGAGCCAAATCTGGGATAGTGATCTGGAAAAAACGAACTGCACTGCAAGGACAGCAGCTCTGAAAGGTGACGTGATTCACCAAATGTCAAGCTTCGATTTCAGACTTCCGATAAATGGAGTCAGTCAATGGCACGCTCGTTCCTGAAAGGATGCTTGGAAAAGTCATTGTTCCACCTCAAAATTGAGGTATGCAAGACCTGGAGGGAACCGTGGCTCCATCTAGTTCAGAAAATGAAGCGGCAGGCAACATGCATAGACATTTAGGCCAAGTAAGCACACCGAAGACAAGAAAATACTTCTAGCAAGTAATTTTAACAACATCTAAGTCAAGTCAAATTTGACCTGACAGCGTCCCCATCCTGTTAAGTAACCCTCAGAGCATGTTAGGTCGACACAAGTCCCATCAATACTCTCACAAAAACCTTCACATTTGTGGGAATAAAATAGAAGTTCTGACTCAATCCGGTTGCAGGGAGCAAGTTCTTAAAGTTTAGGGGAGATTAACCAATCTAGCATCGTTACGTACAATCAAAATCAGAAAGCACGGGTATAATCAATTAGGCAATCTTCAGTGTGTATTACAGGATCGAGAAGAACATTTAAATACAAGTGAGATGAGATGTTTAAAATAAGAATAATGATAGATTACTAAGTCTCTCTCAGCAAACCAGAATGTTCTGACAGCTTAAAAGGCAATGCTTGATTATTTCAGATGTGGGCTTAGTATTTCCTCCCACACACGGGAACGGAGATACATGGGGGTGATTGGCATGCTGTACATGTACAGTTCACCATGTTCAGATGAAGGATATTGTGAAGACTAGAGTGGGTGGTCAACAATGCTTGAACAAACCAGTTTTCTTTAAGGGGTTCTGGAAGAAGCTGCTTTGGGCAATTAGGTCAACCTCCCTAGTGTGTGATGACAAAAGCAAGCAACCCTTTAAAACTCCTATTTATGAGCTGTTTGTTTTTTTTAAAGAGTCCTGTTGCAATATCAGAAGGAACAGATGAAACCTGTTACATGGCAAGGCAGAAGAATAAAAGAGTAAAGTCTGGTTTACACTTAAGGTGTTTTCCACGATAGCCGGACTGGCAAGCTTCTTCTAGTGTAGACAAGGCCTTAGGCCATGTTCATACGAGGAGCACTTCACTGGTAGGGGACCAGCTGTACACTAGCATGGTAGAGCGTCCTTGCGTGGAGGCAGCTGCATCTGCTGAACTATGCCTTGTACCCCTATACTTACGTCACCCCATGAGCAAACAAATCATGCTGGTAGAAGCTGTTTTGCAAGCATTTGTGATGCCACACCAGGGGCTACTGAGGGCACATATGTGTTGGTTGGAGATCGTATCCCATCACACCCATGACCAACACAACTACACTTGAAGAAGTCGTTAGTGCAGACCTGGCCTAGAAATGCAGGGATTTGACAGCTCTCACCCACTTTTCATTTGATTCAGTAAAGAACGCAAGCTGCAGTCAACACTCTGGCATGCATCAACCGATGCATCACAAGCAAGACTAAGGATGTCATCCTCCCGCTCTACTCGGCATTGGTGAGGCCGCAGCTGAAGGACTGCATCCAGTTCTGGGTGCCGCACTTCAAGAGGGACATAGAGAAGCTGGAAAGAGTCCAAAGGAGGGCCACATGAATGATTTGATGTCTGGAGAACAGACCATATGAGGAGAAGCTGAAGGACATGGGGCTGTTCAGCCTGGAAAAGAGAAGACTCGGGGGGGACTTGGTGGCAGCCTTTAAGTATGTCAGGGAAAAACATCAGGGGCTAGAAGAACATCTGTTCATCAACGCACCCCAGGGGAAGACTAGGAATAATGGTCATAAACTGATAGAAGATGGCTTCAGATTAGACATAAGGAAAAACTTCTTTACAGTTCGTGTGTCCAGAGTCTGGAACAGACTCACTACAGCGGTGGCACATTCACCTTCCCTTGGGATCTCCAAAAAACAACTGGACGCACACCTCGCTGGGGTCTTCTGACCCCAGCTGTCTTTCCTGATCAAGTGCAGGGGGTTGGACTTGATGATCTCTTGAGGTCCCTTCCAGCCCCTAACTTCTATGAATCCATGATCTCAGCTACTGAGCTCTCCAAAGCTAGCTACTTTGTTACAAACTCTTATCATTGATCACGATTACTCGTCTTTTAAAATCATTATCATGGTCACACAATTTACTGTGAAGTCAAATTTGATAGCCAACTTCACTATGACATTAGCCACCAAGACGCCCCCTTACACACCCGATATAATGGAGTTATAAGATGAATGTAACATTTTCAGACGTGTAAATTCAGAATTTGGGCTCCTAAAACCCTTAAGAGTTTTTGGACATTTCCCTAGAGGCAGTTTGTTGTCAAAAATGGCCAAACAACTACCAGGAGGCTTTCCAAGACCAAAAAGAAGGTAGGATATCACAAAACTTCCCACCTCTCGGTCACCAGTTCAAATCCAACTTGGGATGGTATTGACCAAAAGGCATCGCCATCAGCAGGCATCTCAGTAGCATACATGAACCAAAGCTATGGATGTAGACAAAATATTGAAGTCTTCAAACCATCATTAAGATTGGGACTAATTACTAGGTCAAGGAGCTGCTAGTTTCCCTGCAAGGGAGAAGACAAAGAGGAAACATCATAAAATGTGC
Source organism: Alligator sinensis (assembly GCF_000455745.1). Classification (NCBI taxonomy): domain Eukaryota; kingdom Metazoa; phylum Chordata; order Crocodylia; family Alligatoridae; genus Alligator; species Alligator sinensis. Next base: position 750,400 of record NW_005842533.1, read on the forward strand.
AAGTAAAAATGTGCATGGAGCGAGGGGAAAAAAGATGCAGTAAAATTCCGTATTTCTGCAACAAATGGTCTATCTTTGGCTGGCAACACACAAAGAAGAATGCTGCCCGGGACAAGGGACCAAGCTCCCAAATGCTAATTGAACTGTGAGTGCTTTTGAAACACAGCAACGTATTGCGAGCAACGATATCCTTCGTATCCTTTTGAATTAAGATTTTCATGACACGTCCATCCCTGGCACCTGAACACTCACCAGTTTAATTGGGCTGGAGGGTACTAGCACAATTCTGTATTATAAACAGCAGCAATTATTTTTCACAGCACAAAAACTGCTTATGCCTCAGTTCCTCAGTAGCTACATCCGAACTGCCATACATAGGGTCAGACCATACTTCCATCACGCCCACCGTCGCGTCTCACAAAGTGGCAAAGAGTTGATGCCAAGGTGAAGCTTGAACAGCATTATTTCCCCTTCTTACTTCCCACCACTCCTCTCCCACTGTAGCTTCCAGCATTCAGAGGCTTGGGAAGTTTTGCTGCAGAAGCTGTTTCCCATCTATCATGCCGGCTGGCAAATGCTTCTTCCAACCTACTCTCCTTTTCAACCAGGTTAAGCTACCAGCCTCTACAACATCCTGTGGCAAGACGTTTCACAAGTTAACTACACGATGTGCGAGAAGACTTCCTTGTCTTCCTTAGACAAGGCCTTGGCTAAGGCTCGATCAACACTAGCATGAGTTTGCCAGTTCACGCTGGACTAGCAAGCTCTCCTAGTAGCAATATAAAATATTATATTTGTTTCAAGGAGTCTAATGCAGTTACCGACAGGCAAGGCAGTGGGACACTCAACATCTTGCTTCCTGTATGAGTTATGTCTTCTTGTTTTAAAGGCAGGCGCGGTTATTTTCAGTGCTCACACAGGGACAACTCAGCTTGGTGGCATGAAGTGAATCCCAGCCTGTGCTGTACATCAACAAACCTAACTCAAATTTGATTACAAAAATCTTATTGGGGATTATGCGAAAGGCAGAAAGATCCCGGATGAGGTTTGTGACGAAGATAATCTTGTAAACAAAGCCAATATGCACTGCCCTCACGGAGATTAACACAGAATTAATTATATGAGTCACAGTTGCACTCACTTCTGCTGATAGCCATGCTTTCATTTCATTTGCGCACAGCTTCCTAATTGCTGTCCCTACGCGTGAACCTCTTTGGACTTTCTTTTCACTGGCATGCTGAATGCCTGTCGCCACAGTGCAGGTGGTTTAGTTTTTTGCAGGGGAAGGAAGAAGGAAAAGTCATCAGTAAAAGACTCAGTTGCCCTGGCAGAACCAGCGGGCCCTTGCTGAGCTGGAGACAGGTTTGGAAGAGATGCCTTTCATTTATTCCCAAAATAGCCATGTCAGCAAATTACCGTATTCTCACATACAACATGCACGTGAATAAAATACACACCTTCGTTTTTGAAAGGCAGAAAGGGGGAAAAGGCAGAAGTGGGGGGAAGATCTTTATAAGCCCCTTGTTTTTGAAAGGCAGAAAAAAAAATCTTTCCCTGAGAACTTCGGCAGGGGAAAAAAGAAACTGTCCCTAGCCAGTAGCTAGGAAGGCCTGCATGCAGTGCCTGCAGCTTTATTTTGCTTTCCCCCAGCAGTGGTTCCAGAGCAGAAACTGCTGTTACAGTATTTCCTTGATAATAGAGCCCAATTTTCAGCAGCTTAATTTTGAAAAAAAAAAAAAGGTGCGCGTTGCACGTGAGGAGGTATGGTAATTACCTCTCTCAACTGCAGCCACAAGCTACCTCTGTAGGCTTCAGCTGAATTTTTTTCCCAGCGCTATTTGTCGGGGCTAACAGGCAAGTCGCTTTGACACCAACAGTTTAAAAATGAGGTCTCTGAGGACCCAGGGGGGCAGGGAGGAATTAGCCCAAGAGTTGCACATTGCACCAGGAGGTAACTGCAAGGCACAAATGCAACTGCAGAGATTTTTCGCAGCTTAATAGCAAGTTGCCCCATGGCTGCTTTAATGTGAAGCTGCTGCCACCTGCTTCAATGCCGGCAGCCTGAAGAAAGGTGCCTGCAGCTGCTAACCACACAGGAGCCAGGAGTTCTCCAGTGCTCTTTATATGAAGCCAAGGATCCCTTTCCACATGGGAATAAGGTGCCCAGATCTGCTAGCTCGGAGGATTATCGGGCCCCTTCACAATGTATAATGTATGCAGGTGCTGGTTTATTCTTTGGTAAGCAGACACTGTCACAAAACACGAGATGTCAGAGCTATAAATTTTGTATGAAACAAAGGATAGATTGTCTTTGGATGCTGGCATTTTTCAAGGTTAGCAGAGCTACGCCGAGTGAAACAGAAGTAATTGGCTTAAGGGAGTCCTAATGACATTTATAAGCCACTTAACCTTTACTCTGTTGGCCTAAGATAGCAACCGATTCCTTCAGGTGAACATTATAGGAGTTTCTGTTACTTTAGGCCATCAATCAGTGCCAGCCAGGTTTAATATATGGCAATGGTATTTTATTGATGTCATCAGGTGTTCACCATAAAATTCATGGAAGATATAACACGCAGTAAAAAAACCAACGTAAGACTGGGGCTACAGTCAGCGTTTGTCCATGCTCTGCAACCAACATCAATATTTCCTACTCTGCAGGGCATAGGCAAGACAAGCAATCGAGTGCTCTTATCCCGATTGAGGAATTGCTCTCCATAGTCCGAACATCTAATTAGTTCTCTTTGTTTCTCTTGCTTGTCAGGTGAACCCGGACACTGCTCCAATGGTTTCTCTCATTGCCCATCACAAATTCCAGGTTATATACATTTGCTGTAGGAGAATGGGGAGGAATGTCCTGCATTACCCGTTGCATGGACAATTAGCAGTGTGATTGGCATCCAGATTAACCTATCCCAGCTGCAAGTCCACACAGCGAGACCCTACCACAGTCCTGTGCCTTCAGTATTTCTGCACTTGCCTGTTACCTGTGAGCATAGCTAATGGTTCATTGTGCCGAGATGATCCAGGTTTCTTTCCTAGTCAGTAGAGAGAGGAGGAGAAGGAGGAGGAAGGAAGGGACTTTGCCTGTCCTGTAGAAGCATAAGGAAAACTGTGAAAAGGGTGTCAGAGGACTAATAATACCAAATGATTTAGCTGGTGTCCTCACTATATAGTGGGTGGGTTACAGTCAGAGTTAAACCAAACTCTAATCTCTGAGCCAGCAAGCTCAGGCTTCAAACACCTCCACATCCAGGGGAGGAGAAACCGATTCCCTGCAAACCATCTTTTCACTTCTCTGTTTTCCTTCCTTAATGACAATTTTTTTTGATTGGCTTAAGTTAAGAGGCAAATGGCAGGAAAGACATAGGTCAGCCCCTCTGTGCCGTGCTTCTGCACGAGATTGAATATGAAAGGTCCACGTCAGAGGTGAGATGCTGGACCTTTGTGTTTCATGATGATCGCAGGCTGGGACTGACTGGCCAGAGGTGACTGGAAACACGGCAGAAGCTGCCGAACACAGCAGGGCCCAGTTCTAAGCAAAAGCATGTACCACAGGCCGTGGGCTGGATGGATGTACTGGCAGGTCTTGATCCAGGTCCTAGAGAAGAGACAGCCACAAGCAAACAAACAGAAAAGCCATCCCCTGTTCACATCAGTGGAAGTGCCAAGAACTGAACAGGCCACCGGGGAGCTGTTCACATGTGACCATCACAGAGACTACTACACTAAGGGATTCATTTCAATGTTAATAAAAATGCCTTGGTTTAAGGAAGGATGGAGGCAGTTGCATTTACTAAACTTTATGGCTCGCTTTGCTGGGAAAGTCTGCAGCTTGCTCCTTAGCAATGACCCAGAGCACCGATAGAAAAGCAGCTTCCAGCCTGTCCTGTTTAAGGTTGGAGTAAAAAGCTAAGCCCCCAGAAAAGGTACTTGGGACCTCTTCCCCCAAAACATTGGTTTTAAATGTGCATGCTGGCCAGGTGGTACAAGAAGGTCCCTTTTATAGCTTTAAAGGAATGCTCCTAAGTCTTATTTTCACAAGTCCCAGGACTTTATCATCTTTGACAGGGATGATTCAGCAGTAGTCACAAGGGAGAGAATAAAAAAAACCAAGAGCGATGAACTCCTGAGCCAGGGAGCATTAACACACACAGCATTAACAGAGGGACCCTTGGGAGCACTCTGTTGGATTGTGGCACAATGACTAAAGGCTGGGGTCCTCCACCCCACGCCCAGGCTGCAATGCAGTGGAGAAGGCAACGTGGAGCACCTGCAGGCTGCTGATAGTTCATTAACAAAGAGAGGAAGCAGCATCTCGAATGAACCAACCCAGGTCCTTTTGCTAGCACTGGACTTCAGTCAATCAATACACATTTTCTAGCTATGAACAGAGTATGGGAAGTGAAGGCTTTCTTGTGCTCTACTGCACAGCAACACAATTCAGGTAAGGAAATAAAGAAGCTGGAGTGTGCATTTCTATCACAAAGGTAACCGAGTTTGTTATTTCAAGTTTCTTTTTCTCCACGGTATCCATTATTATCCTAGCAAAGGCTAGAAACACCGACAATGAGTGTAATGGCCCCTGCTGCTGTTCACCAGAGAAGTAATCACTGCCCTCCATCCTCACGTGGAGAGTCAGGTCCCCCCTGCTATTGCAAAAGGATGTCTAGTATCAAGGACAGCGTTTCAAATGCTACAGCAAATGGAGCAGCATTCTGGCAAGTGGAAATTTTCCTTGGTGACGCGCAAGATGTTACTGCCTGTTGGAGTGAATGGAGAGCAAGGCTTTTTGTGGGCTGCAGCTCGGGGGAACAAGAAAGCGTGTTACTACTGTAGAAAAGCATGCTGCTAAGAGGCCTAGTAATACCTGTATTATTGCCTTTGAATGCCACAGTTAGGAATGTGCATGAAAAAGGCTGGATTCCAGTTGCAATTGTTCGGTGAACCCCGGACTCCAAGCTTTGTTTCTGCGTGCATCGTGTGAGCTCCTTGACTACAGTCAGCAAAAACATTAAGTCTTTCTTTATTGCATGGCACCTTTCACAGTCAACTTAGTCTTTCAATTTGTGTTATTTGTGTTCCTCTAGTTTTAGGACAGAACAGAAGCTGCTGGGCATTGTACCAAGCACAGACAGTCCCTGTCCCAAAAGAGCTTACAATTTAGGCATAAGGTAACAACAGATGGATATGGACAGATGGGAGAGTACAAGGAAACAATATTGGTCAGCAAAATAGGCAATGGTCTCAGCACCACTTAACCCATGCCTGGCTTGGAGATTTTATTACGAGTACTTGCACTGCAGAAGTCTCCAATCGGAGCACAACTGTATTGGGCTGCATACAGTCAAATACTGTGGCTAGATAACTGGATGACCCAAGTCTATTGTAGCTCCTCATGTCAAAATGCGGCAGCTACGTAGCATGCTTCAGGGCATCAACAGATTTTCCACCTGCGGCAGACAGGCCGTCTCCGCAATGCTCCATTCAGCATAAAGCTGGGCACCAGATGTGATAAACTAAAGGTCTGATGCAGTGTGGTCAACATTGCTTCTCCGTACACAATTGATGCTACTGTACATGCATTTCAGAGCATCTCTGTGATCACAGATATTGTGAAGGCTCTTTCCCGTACCTAATTTAGGGGGCTGCTTTTATCTGCCATGACCACTGGAAATTTAGATAATGATGAGATGGGCCAAAAAATGGTAGCGAAACAACAGAATAAGGAGTAGCCTGATTTACTTTTTTTTTTTTACACAGGGAAATTAGTGGCTGGGGCATCAAGCAAAAGGAAATTGGTGCAGATTTTTTGGTTAAAGAAGTCTGAAGCTCCAATTGTATCCTGTTAAGACAAGGAAATTATCCTGGCTGGCTGCATTAGGTCACGGCAAAGAACTGAGGGACTATTTTCTTGAATTAGGAAATCATATGGATATTTCACTAGAGTTTATCTGCACCCATACAAGTCTATTACTGATGTTCCTGTTCCAATTTACTCATTTTATTCCTCAACTGTAAGAAGTAACTCGGGGGAAGATTAGGGGAAATCAAAGAAGAGCAAGAGAACTAAAAGAAAAAATAACTCAGCTTCAAAACCTCTCCCCAAAGGTGGAGAAGGGAGTTGCATTGTATTAACCATGACCAATGCAGAAGGCACAAGCAAACACCATCACTGCTTTTCATTTGTACGGCGGCCATTCGGAGGCTGACTGCAAGGATGGGCAAATAGGGACGTCACTGAGAAGTGCAGCTTCAGCGCGTCCAGGCCCAGAGCCTTGAAGGAAGTACATGGTTCTTATGTCTTCCAGCCCACTGCTTACGCTCACTGCCTCCTCCCAGTCACAGCTCAGCATCTTTTCTCCATGATCCTCCCTATGGTCAGGATGCTTCCCCCCGCTCTGTGCGCCACATGAATCCCAAAGCTTCCTTAAACCTTATTTGAATTCTCCAGTGTGGCATCGCTGTCTGATAACTGGAGAGGTTGGTGAGTAAAAGGGAGCCCTTTGCATTCATTCATACATGCACAATGAGGGTGGGAAGGAAGCCCAGGAGGTCACATCTAGTCTGACCCCTGCTCCAAGCAGGACCAGCCCCAGCTACATCATCCCAGCCAAGGCTTTGTCTAGTCAGGTCTTAAAAACCTCCAAGGATGGCGAGTTTGCCTCCCTAAGTAACCCTTCCCAGTGCTTCGCCCCCCTCCTCGTGCCTTCACTCATCTGTGTTCATCACGGTAAGGGCACTAATGTGCTCATTACCACATAAACCAAAAACCAGGCAGCTGGTCTCACTTGGTTTATAATCTAAAGAGCAGGCAGACATATTTAGCTGCATTAGTCTGAAGTCAAGTAGAAGGCAGGGCAGATTTGCACCTTATAGACTAACTCAAGCACGTGCGTTTGTGTCTGTGCATGCGCACACATGTCCATATCTATATCTAGAGACCTACTTCAAACCATGGCAAGACAAAGGGTTTTTCGTGTCCCGCTCGGGGCAAGCAGAGCCAATTTCATGGGCATGTTGTAGCAGCCACACCCCTTGGTGCTGATTGGTTGAGAGGCTCTGCCCCTTGGCCCTGATTGGTGACAAGGCCGTGGGAATGAGGGGGCAGCTGCCATCTTGAATGCTGGCTGCCCTTTTTGCCGCCTCCCCCCTTGGCACTAATTAGTGGAGAGGCCCTGGCAGGGGGAGGAGGGAGCCGCCTCCACCTCGTCTGCTGCCCTGCCAGTCGGAGCCTTCCCCTCCCAGCAGCATTTTGTTTGGATTACAGGTTTTTTTTGTTGATTTTACAAATACTCCCGGATTTCACGGAGACCGTGAAATCTCCAAAACTGAATAAAGCAGGCCCCTATCTACATCTATATCTACAGCACAAGCATTTGTGAGCTCTAGCCCATGAAAGCTTGTGCCACATGCTCACGCTCACCAGTTAGTTTATAAGGTGGAAATCTAACCTGCTTTAAAGGATAGGCTCCAAGAAAGGACACGCAGGGAAGGCACAAGACCTAGAACGGACTCATGGCTTTTTTAAAGTGTTACTTGAAGCATGCAACAAGCACAAAACATTCAGTAAAGCAAAACCGCGGGGGTTCCCTCGTAAACCAGTAGCAGACACTGCACTGCAAAGCTTTTCACGTACGGCAGACGCATCAGAAAGGGCTGTCAATGAATGCTTGACAACTCTCCAGCTCTGTCCCTCTGAGAAACCCAGGCCAAAAGGACGTGCCACTAGGCCTGCAAAGTCATATACCCACTTCACAGGAGGAGGATGCCCATCCAGAGGTCAATGCACTTACCTGCTTTCAAACACAGCAATCAAATGGAAGCCCTGACTCTCCATCCTCTGCTCTAGCTGCTTGGAAAGGTTCTCCTCCCTTAAATCAAGGGGGTCAGACACAAAGCTTGGGGGCTGTATCCAACCTGTGGAGCTGCTCTATGCATCCCCCTGGATTATTTGGGTGGTCAGGGGGAGCAGCCCACCGCCGAACGGTGATGGGCGGCAGGAGTGGGAGTGAGGGCCGACAGAGGCCCAACTGCTTCACTGGTCTCCACTGGTGCAGTCCCACCTCCCCAGCCACTGGCCCGTCTCCCGATGTGCTGGATCCAGAGCTCCCACTACTGCGGCAGCTTCATGTCCTGGTCTGAAGCTGGCCTTTAATCAGCAAATATCTGAGCAGAAGCTAAGTGAAAGATGCTCTAAACACCACTAAAACCATTAGAGTTCAAGCCTGAAGGACTTAATAGAACAGATGCAATCTTATTATACGTTTCTGTCAAAGCACTTTTGTAAAAGCCATAAAGATTTCAAATATTGGAAAATTTAATCTCAAACTGAAGTCAGTGAACTCACTTTTCCTTTTAGAAAAAACCTACTGGACATCCCTAACTCTCATACAAAGTACAGCAAAGTCTTGGAGCTTAATTTCCAAAGGCCACACATGACGTAGAGTCCAAAGGCTGACTATTTTGAAACCTCTTTCCCCTTGAGGTATGCTCTTGCATTCAAGAAAGGCTATCAGGGCAAGACTTGTCAGTGCCTGCTATAGCTGTTCCTTGTTTGGGTGGACAGACTTCAAGACAACAAATATGAACCGATTTGATCGGGTCTGTCCAAAACTAAAGGTCACTGCATCAATTCTTGTATCTGAAAAGGCTTTGTGCGAGGGCCATATTGTAAGGGTCAGGTGGTGGGGGATGAAGGGGAGGAAAACGATGCATCAAGAACAGAGCTGTTGCAATCATAATGGTCCAGAGAACATGCAAGCAAACAGATGCCTTTGGCGATATCTTTTACTGAACCGGCCAAGTGGCTGCAAGAGATGTTAGCAAGGACAAAAAAATGGATCCCATGCTGAGCAAGCTGTGCCGTGTCCAATTTTCCTTGCTCTCTCCCATAAACACTTCCATGAAGGGTTGCAGAGTTTATAGCTGGTGGGACTTTACTGAAGCAGGCGGTTTCAGAATGGGTAAGTGGGGGCCGTGCGGCATCTTTAGGTGCCAAGAAGTTGAGTCCCTTAGAATTATATCCAAGAGGAGGTCAAACCAGAAACCCAGATCTCCAAATTGATTCAGAGGCTGCAGAACATTTCAGATTTGGCAGTCTGCGTCTCTATGTACGGGACCAGAGGTATAAGCAGATTAAAAAAAAAGTGAACAGAAAACCTCCCAGATCACACAGCTACAAGATAAAAAGTGAAGAAAAGGAATCAGGTGCATTGCAATTAAACCACCGTGCTGAGTCTGCATTTTCCACCTGCAACAATCCTTCCTAAGGGAAAGGAGCCCTTCCAGCTCTTTGAATGTGAAAACTTAATGAAAGTTGCCATCTGCACGTTGACTACCAGCCACTCTTGTGCCGATCAGCAGCAAGCTCCCTTTGTGTTTACATGGGCTGTGCGCAGATTTGCAAGGGGCTGCGTCACTGCAACTTTGCTACAGCTGCTAAAAATGGAAGCAGCCTTCCTGTATGCCACTCACATCAGCGTCCCTACAAGAGAAGCCAAGATTTGCTCACAGGCTCCAGGTGCTGAATACGGAGACTTCGTGCATCATCCTGCCTTACAATGCAGCTCTCCAGTCTTTTACCCAAGGTAGTTTTGAATATCCTCCAGCGTTCCCTTGGAAATATGGCTTTCACCATAAAATGTTAAAGCCTTTTTTGAGTCTTTAAAAATACAGACTGTCACTGGACTCTTGGGCCCAACAGGTAACTCTGCAGTAACACCCCCCCTGTACTACCAAGCGGGGATGTGGGATCAGGCCTTTTCTTTATGCTGTAGGGTACAGAAGTTGCTTCCCTCTGAAGTTTGCCTCGTTTTCTGACTTTAACTTTGTAAAAAATCACTTGTTTGTTACAACAGCAGAGGTGGCTGCTTTATAAATCCTCTCTGTAGATCTTGTCACAAGGAAGGTCCCGACTCCCCCTCGCTGCCCCTGCTACAAACGGATAGGCTTCCCTTCCATTTTCTTTGAAGCAGCGATTACAAAGCTCAGAGGGGCAATTTCAGGATACTAACGGCTGATGCACTCTGGGGATCTCGGCTCAGTCCCTGGCTTTGCCCCGGACTCCCTGCAGAACTCAGGGCAAGTCGCTGCATGGCTCCATGCCTCAGTCCCTCTGTCTGTAAAATGGGACTGTGCAACCTTTGCTTCCCACAAAAGAATTGAAAAGATACATTCTTTATTGTGTGTGAAGTTGCAAGCACCATAGAACAGCCTGCAAATTAGCTTCCTTGTGGCCTGACTTAGGACCAATCACCACATTGGATCTTATTCAAAAGAGCTGGATTGGAAGTAGGGATTAGGCATTTTTGAGTGTGCACGAGCAGTGAACCATACTGAAAGGAGTAATTTCAGGGAACAGATTTCCTAGCAAACGGTTCTTGCTGGTAAAATGAGAAAGAGGAAGAGAAAGAGGGAGGGGGAGAGAATATCCAGGCATTTGTGCTTTGCAACCTATTCAATTAGCTGGAGAATGAAGCCCCAAGAATCAGCAGTGGGTGGGGGCTGGAGAAAAAAATAATGCCTCCTGAAAGTCTATTCTAATGGAAAACGTGGGAAGGGAGGCAATTAGACTGCCTTCAGCTACCTCAGTGCAGAAAGGTTAATAGCTGAACCATTTGCAATCTTAGAGAGTTTCCATCTATAACGTCCTGTTCCACATGAACGTATCTGACATTTATTGCCCTTGTCCGGCGTCCAAGCTTAAGATTCACAAGGTAAGTTCAAGACTCAAAAATAAACTCAAGGCTTTGAAACAAAGAAGTTTTCCAAACAGAGCCTGAACTGTTTGTAATTACTTCCTATAAAAACAGCATGGCTATGCAAACAATAGTGGTATAGAAAGCATCTTTGCCAGGCAAGGCTCAAGGGCCATTTATGGACTTTTAAAAAGTGTTTTCCAGCTTCAAAATGAAGATGGGGACAATCGCAAAGACCAGTATACCCAGGTCTACATTTATACAGAATGTCTTGCTTTTACTAGGGCTCCAAATTTAGGAGTTTCTTTCCCTCCAGAGAAGGGAATTAGTCATACGCTGTGACTCTTATGGAGATTTGGAGGATTCCTGCCAACCTGTCACTGCAATACTCAGGGTAGGCAAAGTTTATGTACCAGCAGTCCAAGATACACTCTCTTGACCTACAGCCAATATGTATTAACCACAGCCAGGATTCAATTTGGGAAATATTCTGAATGCCAGGCAGTTTATCATCAGCTCATTAGGAAAAGACAAAGACAGCACTTACACAAAAGAAATCGTCTAGCGCTTTGGAGAGCAGTCACAGCAGCTACATCAGAGATCTGCCCCCAAACGACCATGCAGAGGCACCCATCTATATTTCACACCGTTTCCACAGATTAGTATGGTTCTGTCACGTGTGTAAGCTGGTTTTGTGTTTTCCGCAGCACCACAAACCCTCAGCACAAAAGCATCTGGGTTTCTATTTACTAGCAGTCAGGTCTTTAGTATTACTCTCAAGCCTGGGATATACTACTCGGGATTATTTTAGCCCGTGTAGAAAGCACTCTTTGACCACGACTCGCACTAATACATTTTGCTGAAATACAGTCTAGAACGGGGGGGAGAAACCTTTTTGGCAGGTGCGCCACAAATTAATCGCACACCCTCCTGGAGTGCCACTCTGATCCCCTTCCCTTGCCTGATCTGCTGCTCTCTGTTTCCTTGCTTGATCTGATGCTTTGCTTTCTGCCCTGTGCTCTCTGACCAATCTGCTGCTCTGTTTTCTGCTCCCTGCCCTATCCACCACAGTGCTGTCTGTCTTCTCCCCCATCTGCTGCATGCCACAAAGGATTCCTGAGCCACTCATGCCACAGGTTGGCCACCCTCGTCTAGAAAATAAGTACACTGACTAACAACTAAGCAAGGAGACACAGCTGTTTGCCTTCAATCAATTCAAACTGCTCAGGAGAAGGGGCTCTGCAAAGTTAGCTGATAGCTTTATATCCAGTTCCTAGTACTTAGATAGCGACAGCATGGAAAATCTTATCCTACAATCTTATCCTGACATTGCATCAACTACAACTGCAATTCGTAGACAAGTGCAGGGTGCTGCACCTGGGGGAAGGAATCCACAGCATACGTACAGGCTGGCGAGTTCCCCTCTTGAAAGCACAGAGGCAGAAAGGGATCTCGGAGTCATTACTGACTCCGAGATGACCATGAGCCACCAATGCCAGATCGCAGCCAGCAAGGCCAGCCATACCTTGTCATGCATCCAAAGGTACATCTCAAGCCAGTCCAGAGAGGTGATCCTCCCCCTCTATGCAACTTTGGTCAGGCCGCAATTGGAGTACTGCATCCAGGACTGGGCGCCGCACTTCAAACGGGATGTGGCCTGCCTGGAGAGGGTCCAGAAGACGGCCACTCGCTTGGTGAGAGGGCAGCAGGACAGGCCCTAAGAGGAGAGACGGAGAGACCTAAACCTGTTCAGCCTCAGCAAGAGGAGGCTGAGGGGGGACCTGGTGGCTGCCTACAAGCTCATCGGGGGGATCAACAGCAAACAGGCAGAGCCCTTTTCTCCCCAGCACCACCTGGGGTCACGAGGAACAATGGTCATAAGCTGATGGAGAATAGGTTTAGGTTGGAGATCAGAAGGCAATATTTTACAGTTAGGGTGGAGGGGGTCAGGATAGGTGATCTGTTCAGGTCCCTCCTGACCCTAGCTACTATGAAACTATGAAAACTACAGTAAGACATACCGAGGGCTGCATAGGAATGCAGATTTATGTCACTTTGCATCCACAGAAGCAGCTCCTTGAGGCAAGTATGCTAGACTAAAACTAGCCTTGCCACTGAAACTCATGAGGCTCAGCAAGGACAAGTGCAAAGTCCTGCACTAAGAAGGGAGTAATCCCATGCACCACTGCAGGCTGGGGCTGACGGGTTGGGCAGCAGCTCTGCAGAAAAGGACCTGGGGGTGACAGGGGACAAGCTGAACAGGAGCCAGCAGTGTGCCCTTGGTGCCAAGAAGGCTACCAGCATCCTGGGCTGCATTGGTAGTAGGTCAAGAGAAGAGATTATTCACCTCTATTCTGCACTGGTGAGGCCACATCTGGAGTCCTGTGTCCAGTTTTGGGCCCCCACTGCAGAAAGGATGTGGACAAACTGGAGAGAGTCCAGTGGAAGGCAACAAAAATGGTTTGGGAGTTGGGGGACATGACTTATGAGGAAAGATTAAGGGAACTTATCTACATCTAGATACTAGACAGGTTGCAGAGGTGGGCAGATGAGAATAGGATGGAGTTCAACGCAGACAAGTGAAGGTGCTGCATCTAGGGAGAAGGAACCAGCAACACACCTACAGGCTGGGGGACACCCTTCTCAACAACACAGTGGCTGAAAGGGATCTTGGAGTCATTGTTGACTCCAGGATGGACATAAGCTGCCAATGTGAGGAAGCGGTCAGTAAGGTTACCCGCACCTTGTCATGCATCCACAGATGTATCATGAGCAGGTCCAGGGAGGTGATCCTCCCCCTCTATGTGGCGCTGGTCAGGCCCCAGTTGTCGTACTGCGTCCAGTTCTGGGTGCTGCACTCCAAGTGGGATGTGGCCAGCATTGAGAGGGTGCAGAGGGCCACTCGCATGATCAGGGGGCAGCGGGGCAGGCCCTATGAAGAGAGGCTAAATCTATTCAGCCTCCACAAGAGAAGACTGAGAGAGGATCTGATGGCTGTCTAGAAACTCACCAACAGGGATGATCGGAAAATAGGTGAGGCTCCATTCCCCCGGGCACCACCTGGGATAACAAGGTATAACAGCCACAAATTGATTGAAAGCAGGTTCAGGCTTGGTATCAGGAGGCATTAACTTTACAGTTAGGGCTGCCAGGCTCTGGAATGGGCTCCCAAAGGAGGTGGTGCTCTCCCCTACCTTGGGGGTCTTCAAGAGGAGGTGGGATAGATATCTGGCTGGGGTATTACGATCCCAGGACTCGTTCCTGCCTAGGGCAGGGGGTCGGACTTGATGATCTGTTCAGGTCCCTTCCCACCCTAGAAACTATGAAACTGGGCTTATTTAGTCTGCAGAAGAGAAGACTGAGGGGGGATTGAATAGCAGCCTTCAACTCCCTGCAGGGTAGGTGCAAAGAGGATGGAGCTGGACTGATCTCAGTGGGGGCAGATGACAGGACAAAGAGCAATGGGCTCAAGCTGCAGCAAGGGAAGTTGAGGTTGGATATTAGGAAGGATTTTCTCACTAGGAGGGTGGTGAAACACTGGAACAGGTCACCCAGAGAGGTGGTGGAGTCTCCATCCTTGGAGGTTTTCAAAACCCATGTAGACAAACCCTTGGCTGGGATGATGTAGCTGGGGCTGGTCTTGCTTAGAGCAGGGGTTGGAGTAGATGGGACCTCCTGAGGTCCCTTCAGACCCTCATTGTCTATGACTCTATGTATTAAATACGTTGATGAGCAGGAGACCCGAGGCTCCAGATCAGTCAAACTGCAGCATTTTTCACCCATGTTCCTCTAGTGTTATCTAATGGTTATAAAAGTTATTCTTAACCAGGGTGCCATGTGTACGAACATGATTCCCAAGATAACCCCAGAGATTTAAAAAAGAAAACCAATGTCAAAAACCTTCTGACCCATTGTGGCTTTCCTGAGTTTTCTGAAACAGAAGAATTGCCATGCTCTTGCTCTGTAGTCAAAAATAAAGTGAAAACTAAGAGCAGGCATCCTCCAAGGGGTGTCTTGTGCCTATCACAGGGTGCCTTGAGTCTAAAAATGTTGCAAACCACTGGGTTACAACATGAGCCTGGGAAATAAATGTTTGGTCCCATTCCCAGATCAATGACTCAGTCTGTGCAACCGCGGTCAGACTGCTTTTCCACTCGGCACTTCAGGTAACTGTAATTCACTTTTTAGCCTTTGCCCTCCGTGAACTCTGAATGGTACATGCAAAATACTTATCAGGCTGTACACATTCCCTGATTGAGGGCAGCATATGTCAATGCTGCTAAATTGATTTTTGACACTAAGTGGAATTGATTAGGGGCAGAAAGTACGTATTTTATGACAGAATTTCTCACTCCCCTTCCCCCAACATGTAATAAATATACATTAAATATGCACAGTTTTGTGGTGAGGATCAAATCTGACAACACAGGCTTTTTCTAATTTAGGTGGCAGGCTCAGTATTTAGGCAAGGACCACTTCGAGTGTTTTTCACCGAGTCCTACCTACTTGCTTCTTTAATTCTATCTGGACTTTATGATGAGAGTGTAGCTGAGCTCACTGACACCTAACCGAGTTATTCAGGTTAACCCCAGCTTAACCTTCAGGGAAAAATAACGCATCTGGAATAACCAGTACACAAACCAGTCTCCCCGATTCCCACGCCAACTCTAAACTGGTGCCAGCAATTGGGATGTCTTCAGTCCCCAAGACAAGCCCCTGTGAGAACACCAATTCCAGGGGAAGAAAGGGATAAAATGCAATTTTTGGAACATACGGAAATATTTGGTTTTCAGACGAGTTGCTAAAAAAATTTTTTTTTAAAAATCTCTCTGGCTAGCACCCATTCCTG